>NC_089581.1:75644322-75944322 GCF_019320115.1 Miscanthus floridulus
TATATCTCCACATGTGTCTAAAACCATAAAGTCTATGGGAACATATGATTGTCCCACTCAAACAATGGCATCTTCAAGAACTCCCTTAGGGTAGCAGAGTGACTGATCTGCAAGCTGCAAACACATATTTGTGTACAACAAAGTATCTCCATTAATTTTATCATAAATTACCTTAGGAATAATGTTGACACTTTCTCCGAAGTCATAGATAGCTTCTTGAAAAATGTGAGGTCTATCGCAGAACCGACCAATTTATAAGAATACAAGTACAATGGCAATCCGCAAGCGGTCGCACTATCATACTTGAACCCATATAAACCTGGTAGTCCGTCGAGTACCACGACGGGTCTCGATAAACGATTTACAACAACCAAGATCGTACAAGATTCAACATACATGCCACATATTACATAAAGTTCACATATACTTTTCATCATCAGAGTACGAATAAAAGTTATTACAAACCGAGTTTGATAAATAAAGCGGAAGCAAATAAGTTCGAAGATAAAGTTTCCAACATAGTTTGATACAGTGCCAAGCCAGATCACGGTCCACAAAAGCAAAGATAGGAATTACTACAGAAGCCTGCCCAAGGCTTACTCCTCATCCGCAGCGGGATAGAAGCAACTCTTGCAATAACCATGATACACAGTGCCATCTGCAACAATGGGAAAATAAACCCTAAGTACGAGAAGGTACTTAGCTAGACTTACCCGTCATGAACCAGAAATAAAATGACTCCAAGGATTATGCAAGGCTATATAAGTGGACGTAACTTGACAACATTTTGCGTAAAAGGCAATTTACCCGTTGTACCATTATGATTCCTTTATCAAGTTAATTATGACTATCCATTTCTAGATTAGCAACTATCCTGTGCCAAACATGTGGTATATCATTTAGAAGCATACAATAGTAACCATAGCAGGTATTGTAATTCCATATTCATCTAAACCATCATGTTTCATAATATAGTTACTACGATGTTGGGACTAGCCAAGTTTCTCACTATCCGGGAGAGACGGCGATTCGAATCGATTTCAACCAGCTGGGAATTTATTCCTAACACAAACCCAGATCTACCAGCCACGATAGTCTTAGGTCACCTTTGGTACAACTCCGGTACAGATTTCACGGGTTCGTACTACGCCGCACAATCTGGAACACCAGATGCTAGGATGCTCAGGCCAAGCCTGCCCTTGGGCTCAGTCTGATCATTCCTCGGAAGGAGCGCACAACAGAATGGTTCCCGGCCTGAGTTGAATTACTCGGCTTCGCGGTCGGAACGAGTTATCCGGCCAGCTAAGTGAGAGGCATGCGTTCAATCTTGTCAGAAGCACCAACAACGGTACGGTCCTTAATCGACACAGACGGGGATAAATCCACACCCAAGACCTCCATGTCTTGTTGCTTCTCTATCGACTTCCCGTCCGGTCTCGATTTACTTTTACCACATGGTTCTGTTCCACGATAGCAGATATAGCCAACCATGCTCCGATATCCCCCTATCTCTCGCAGGTGACAGGACATCACCCGACTTCTACTGGTCTAAGCATGGCTAAGCATATATTCGATCCTGGACCTATACCGGTTAAAGGGTTAATATCTGGACAAGGAATGTACATGCATCAAGTGGTTTCATTCAACTCTTATAACCTAATGCATCAATCATAAATACGTAAGTAAACATTTGTAAATTACTGGGAGACTTATAATGCTTCGGGGCTTGCCTCGCAGAAAGGAAGTAGGGCGATGGTCAGGACACTCCGGAAGCTCCTCAGGGTTCTGCTCCACGCCTTCGGGAGCTGCGGCTTGCGGATCCTCCTGCGGGTTCCCTTCCTCTGCTTCTTCGAATTCCAGCAACGTGATCTCTTCCTCTAATCCTAGATGTATGAGTATGGTATAAGTATTACGAATGCATATATGTTAACAAGTGCATCACGTTGTTTGAGTAGGTGCATATCTCTTCTCGATTATTACTTAACTACTTCTACAATGCATCGATTATGCCACAAACAGTAGCTACTTGTTTCACTCATAATTGGAGTTCTACAAATCCAAAATCAGTGATCTAGGACTTTCTGGAAAGCTTATCAAATTCTCTACAACTTTGTTATTAACCATTTTTACAGTACACATCAGTTTCAACATGCAACTCATCACACTCTAGAATCAGTCTGGAAACTATTTAACTTGCAATGTAAAGTAATAATACTTCTACTTCATGTAATCATTCAAAATTTGACAACCTAGACTCTACCACCAGTTTGAACATACCATATACAGTTAAGATAATATAAAGGTGAAGTCCAAACTATTTATTTAAATGCCTTTATTATTTTATTTAGATATCTAGGTTAAATAATAAACATATATCAGAAGTACTTCATAAATTCTCAAAAATTTACAGTACCTTACTAATGCTATAAAAGGACTACTATAAAAATTTCATGTCATTTTACTAAGTAGAACATTCTATACAAAAATGATAAGGCAGCAAGGCTTGAAATAGCATAAATGGAAAATCCTATTGAAAAGTGTCAAGCAACAGATTTCCCATTTTTCTTAACATACATATGGTACTAGGATTACCTCCAATAAATTTCATGAATTTTGGACTCATAATTAATTTATAAAAATTTATGCAAGGATCAACTATTTATAAAAGAAAAATCTATAACTATAGATCTATACATGCACTGGTCCTCAAATTTTTACCAGAGTTCACATATGCTAAGACTAGCTTACCACAAAAATTTCATAATTTTTGGAGCACAGGAACTCCAGATATAAAATAAACAAATTTGAATGTATTCAAAAGCACATCTCAAATCCTTATTTAAATCTTCAGAAATTTCTACTGTTGAAGCCAAGAACATATTTTTCCTAAATACTACACTTCCTAAGGAACACAACCATATTTATTTCACAATTTTAGGAGCTACCAAACTGAAGATACAAAATTCACAAAACAAGTAAAAAACTGGAATATTTGAACTAGCCTACAACACTGCTGTCGCTGACCGGTGGGACCCGCTGGTCAGGGGACCCCACGCGTCAGTGACACGGAACAGGGCAGCGGCGCTGCTGGGCACTGCACGGCTGCGGCTCGTCGACGGCGAGCTTCGCCGGCGGTGAGGTCTTCACGACACATTCTACTGAGCAGCGCGCGTCGAACGACCTAGGTGGTGGCGGGTGAGGGTGGGTGGAGCATGCTCGTCGTCGGTGATGGCGGCACGGCGGCGCTGCTTAATGCTGTGCCGGCCATCTCCGGCCATGGGAAAGCTAGGCGAGGTGCGCAACGGTACCACGGTGACCTAGCGACCCTATTTCAACAACAAAAGCTCCACGTAAAGCTCCGACGACGCATGGCTACGGCGCGGTGGCGCAGAGGTTAGAACGCGGCGGCGCGGGTTGTCACGTTCCACGCCGGCGGGACCACCAATGGAGGTGACACCATAGCACCGGCTAATACACACCCTAACCAAATGCTAACACTCAAAATCGAAAGGGAAGCGCACGCGAGCCAAACAGTGGCGAGCTTGCCGTGGAGGCGGCCATGGCGGTCGCGGTTCCGGCGGGAGGGGAAAAAGGAAATACGCCCTCACCAAGGCGCAATAGAAGCAATCAACACGTCGTGGTGGTGGAGGGAGGTGCGGCGCAGCTATGGGCGAGATGGAGGCGGTTGTGGTGCGACGTAGCGCACGTGAGACGATGGCGGAACTGCGGGCGCTCGGCGGCTGCTGCTGGCGCTGCGAGACGGTGAAGGAGACCGAGGCAAAGCAAATGGGTGCTCGGCTGAGTGTGGGCGGGTGCTGGCGTGATGAAGGCGCACCCAGGCGCAGCGTGGCCTACGCGGTCAGGGCGTTGGCGACGCGCGGCCGTCGCCGTGGACACGCGGCGTTCGCGCTCTGGCGCCGGTCGGCCACCGATCGGCTTGATTCAGTTCGTCAGTCGCGATACGCCGAGCCTGACGACGAGTTTTCAAAACGATTTATCGGCTAATCCGTGGCTCCTTCGTGCAAACATCCTAAATAGATTTTGTAGACCCATGTACTAGCTTCAATTGTTCTTAAAGGATCATACTCTAATTCGCAACCAAAACCAAGTTATATCATCACCAATGTCAGCCTGACAGTCGGTCAGTAAACCTAGACTTAGAAAAATTTTACAAGTGTTGAATTCTTGATTTTTCTGATTTTTGTGGGACCTGTTCAAGCATGTTAGAAGCTAAATCAGTCCATGACCCAAAAATAAAATTTGTTCCTTATGTCAAATACTACAACTTTGCTTTAGTGAACTCCTCCATGCAAGGTCTCTAACACCTAGTTCAACTTTAGTCAAACATGTCACCTTGAAATCATGATACATACTCAAACCATGGCTAAATGACCAAACTAGCCCTAGCCTTAAATACCAAAGTTGTTCATGATGATATCCTAAGCATGTTTGAGCAACTTGCAAGGCCATCCAATCATTTTATGCAGTGGTCACTCATAGAGCTATCCAGGTCAACACATGAAATATCACTTAAGTGCTTGATTATGAAATGTGGCCTTCATGAACAAGGTTCCTTTTGTTAACCTAAGTGTAGCTAAGGTGTTTTAGTGACTAGCATTACCCACTTGCATTCATTTGTACAAGATCATATGCATATGTTCCAAGAAACACGAGATAACAAGCAATGTTTCATATGTTTCGATCAAATGTTTCAATTGTAAATGATGATTTATGAATGCTTGATGCTCATGCTCATGTTATGCAAGCCAAGTTATGCAAGGCTAACACCTGAGGTGTTACAGCCCCTCCCCCTTATAAAAATCTCGTCCCGAGATTTGCAAGACCTACCATTCTTGGAAAAAGGTGGGATAAACTTCTCATAGATAATCTTCTCTTTCCCACGTAGCATCTTGTTCACTATGATTGTTCCACACCACCTTATAGAACTTAATGATCTTACTCCTCGTCACTCTCTCCATCTCTTCTAATACTCGAATTGGCTTTTCTTCATAGGTCAAATCCGATTGAAGCTACACGTGGGTGGGTGCAATCGCTTCTTCCAGTACTCGAAGACATTTCTTTAGCTGAGAAACATGGAACACATCAAAGATTGTACTCATCTCTGGTGGTAGTTGTAGCTTATACGCAACATTTCCTTTTTGTTCCAAAATTTTGTATGGCCCTACATATCTTGGTGAAAGCTTCTTTTTCATCCCAAATCTTTTCACACCTTTCATGGGTGATACTCTCAAGTATACATAGTCACCCACTTCAAAAGTTAGTGGTCTTCTTCTTCTATCGGCATAACTCTTCTGTCTTGATTGAGCTGCCTTCATGTGCTGTTGGATGATACGTACTTGTTCTTCAGCTTCATTGACAAAATCAATACCAAAGTATCTCCTTTCACCAGGCTCAATCCAATTCAATGGAGTTCTGCACTTTCTGCCATACAAGGCTTCAAATGGAGCCATTTTGATACTCGCTTGATAACTGTTGTTATAGGAGAATTCAGCTAAAGGTAACCATTTCTCCCATGACCCTTTTGAAGATATAACATAAGCTCTAAGTAAATCTTCTAGGATTTGGTTTACTCTCTCTGTCTATCCTGAAGTTTGCGGATGATAGGCTAAACTTCTGATTAGCTTGGTTCCCAAAGCTTGGTGTAAGTGTTCCCAGAAACAAGCTATGAACTGTGGTCCTCTATCTGAGATTATGGTCCTGGGTACTCCATGCAATCTCATGATCTGGGATACATATATCTCAGTGTATTTCCCAACTATATACCGCGTGTTCACGGGTATAAAGTGTGCTGACTTGGTGAGACGATCAACAATAACCCAGATTGAATCATGACCTTGTGGCATTGTTGGAAGGCCTGTGATAAAGTCCATGCTGACTTCCTCCCATTTCCATCCTGGAATAGGCAGTGGCTGAAGTAATCCAGCAGTTTTCATATGGACGGCTTTCACTCTACTACAGTTATCACACCTAGCAACATAGGCTGCGATCTCTTTCTTCATCTTAGTCCACCAAAAACGGGTTCTTAGATCTTGATACATCTTACTACTACCTGGGTGGATAGACAATTTGGACGAGTGAGCTTCTTCTAAAATTTGTTTCCTTAGCTCACGGTCTTTTGGTACCACTAGTCGGTCCTCAAACCATAATACACCTCTTTCGTCTAATCTAAAATGTTTGGTTTCTTGCTCTTGCATTTTTCTCTTGATGTGACTTATTCCTACATCTGTCTGCTATAGTTCTATGATTTTGCCCTCAAGCGAACAACTGATTGTGATATTGTGTAGTACAGCAGGATGTAGCAAGTTGAATCCATCTTCCAATAGTGTTTCCATAGTGTTGCAATGGGACTTCCGACTAAGTGCATCGGCTACCACATTAGCTTTACCCGGATGGTAATGCACTTCCAAATTATAGTCCTTAATCAATTCCAACCATCTACGTTGTCTCATGTTCAGCTCTGGCTGGGTAAAGATATACTTGAGGCTTTTATGATCAGTATAGATATGACATACATTGCCCAACAAGTAATGTCTCCATATCTTTAATGCATGGACAACGGCTGCCAGTTCCAAATCATGTGTAGGGTAGTTGACTTCGTGTTTCCTCAATTGCCGAGAGGCATATGCAATTACTCTCCCTTCTTGCATAAGCACACATCCCAAACCTATTCCTGATGCATCACAAAATACATCAAAAGGCTTTTTAATGTCTGGTTGTGCTAGCACAGGTGCTATAGTCAACAAAGTTCTGAGGGTGTGAAAAGCTGTTTCACATTCTTGTGTCCATTTGTATTTCTCATCTTTCTGAAGTAGTCTGGTCATAGGCTTAGCTATTTTTGAGAAATCTGGAATAAACCGACGATAGTATCCTGCTAACCCCAGGAAACTCCGAACTTCATGGACCGAAGTTGGGGCTTTCCAATCCATGACCTCTTGTACTTTTGATGGGTCTACTGAGATTCCATCTCTTGATAAAATGTGACCTAAGAAAGGTACTTTGCTCATCCAAAATTCACATTTGCTAAACTTGGCATATAGCTTATGCTCCCTCAATCTGGATAGGACAATCCTCAGATGCTCTTCATGATCTGACTCATTTTCTGAATAAATCAATATGTCATCGATAAACACGACCACGAACTTATCAAGTTCGGGCATGAATATCGAGTTCATTAGGTACATGAAATAGGCTGGGGCATTAGTTAGTCCGAAAGACATAACTAAATACTCGTATAAGCCGTACCTAGTAGAGAAAGCAGTTTTAGGTATATCCTCCGGTCTGATCTTTATCTGATGGTACCCTGATCTCAAGTCAATTTTGGAGAATACCTTTGCCTTCGCTAGCTGATCGAACAAGATGTCAATGCGGGGCAATGGATATTTGTTCTTGATGGTCACAGCATTGAGTGGTCTGTAATCCACACACATTCTCAGTGACTTATCCTTCTTTTTCACAAACAATGCTGGGCATCCCCACGGAGATGAGCTAGGTTGGATAAGACCTTTGTCCAATAGGTCTTGCAATTGAACCTTAAGTTCTGCTAACTCATTGGGTGGCATTCTATAGGGCCTTCTAGATATGGGTGCGGTACCTGGCACTAATTCAATCTTAAATTCCACGTCCCTATCTGGTGGTAGACCTGGTAATTCCTCTGGAAATACATCCGGAAACTCACAAACCACTAGAATATCACATATGGTGGTGGCTTGGATAGCACAGGCTAAATGTTGGGGTTCGAAATCGTGGGAGAGTGGAACTAAAAAAGCATTCCCTCCTGTGGGTTCTCTCAACATAATAGTGCGGGTGCTAGTGTCAATAAGAGCACCATGATACTTTATCCAATTCATGCCTAAGATTACACTTATTGACAACCCCGGCAATATTATCAAATCTGTTGTGTACTCCCTCCCTTGTATCAAGATGAGTACATTTTTGACTATCTTTTTGGTAGCAACAGTTCCCCCTGCTGAACTTATGTTAAAACCCCCTTTACTTACTTCTATAATTTCTTGATCATGTCTAGATGCAAATGCTTGACTCATAAATGAATGAGAAGCTCCGGAGTCAAATAAAACAACAGCGGGATGCTTGTTGACGAGAAACATACCAGCCATGACAACTTCCCCGGCGGGCACTTCCTCCATAGCGGTATAATGCATTTGTCCCTGACGTGCCCTGGCATTCACCTGCCTCTGATTGTTCTTATTTGGGTTGCTATTCCTCTTGGGGTGGGGGCACTCCTTGGACCAATGACCCAGTTGGTTGCAGTTGAAACAAGGTTGATTACTTCTGAATCCGGCGGAGCTGTCCTGATTACCATTTCCTTTTGGTAAGGCAATAGTGAACGCCTTACGAAACAGTTTCTATGGCCTGTTATTCTGAGCTTTCGGTGGTGGAGGCCTGAACTTGGGTGTAGGTGGACGGAATTGGGGCCTAGCTGTGACAGGCGCTTTTGACTGGAAAGATCCGGATGCACCGGCCTCATATGCTCTCTTGCGACCTTTAGCAACTGCATGCATGTTGTTGTGGTTTTCTTGGGTCAAGGCATCACTAATAAACTCATTGTACATGGCACATCTAGAATTTGCCATAGTCTTCATTAATTTGGTACCCAGACCTCGCTTGAAACTCTCAATTTTTTTCTCTTTAGTATCCATGAAACTTGGAGCATACCTTGACAAGTTGTTGAATGCGTGCATATATTCTGTAAGTGACTTTGTTCCCTAAGTGAGCCTCATAAATTCGGCTGCTTTCATGCACATCAGGCCCGGGGGAATATGGTGTCCCCTAAAAGCCAGCTTGAATTGATCCTAGGTCACTCTCGCATTAGCAGGCAGAGACGACAGGAAGTGTGTCCACCAGATTCCTGCTGGTCCTTGCAGCTAATGAGAAGCATATTCAGCTTTCAGGTGCTCTGTGACCCTTAGCAGACGAAATTTCTGCTCGATGGTATTCAGCCACTCATCGGCTTGCAGTGGTTCCTCTGCCACCTTGAAGATCGGAGGCTTCATGTCCAGAAACTCCTTAAATGAACTGTACTGATTTGGCTCAGCCCTTGGTTGCTGTGGGTGGCCACGAGCAGTGTTTTGCGTGATGAGGCGCAAAGCTTCCTCCATTGTCCTTTGGCTCCCTAGGAACTGGGTAAAGAATTCCTGAGCAGATAGTGGTGGTGGGGGTGGCAAGTCATCCTGGTTGCCATCCTGGCTGCTACTAGCTCCTGCACGGGTGCGCGTCATCTGCGAAGTTGCAACAATAAGCGATTATTGGTTGAGGTCAAGAGATTGCAGAGGAATTTTGTACTCATGCCAAACTGAAATTACTGGAGAAAATTCTCAAAATCACAATAAAAACAGAGGCATAATAATTCATTCTCGCAACATGACATCACCAATTTGACCACTTATCGTGCTCATAATGCATGCAAATTTAAAGCATGATTACCGACAAAGAACTAGAATTGCATTAATGTTCATCCAAACGTGCAATTAATCAACATTACACGATAGTCTGGTTACTAATGCCAACTTGGAACTACAGGTCCATTACATGAATAAAGGTGATACATTAGGCTTCCCACTACATGCTAAGCGATCTAATCCTCATCATGATCACTATCGAGGTCAGACGCAGAACCATCTCCTTCCTCAGGTTCTACTTCTTCTTCAGGCTCCACTTCTTCTTCTTCCTCGTACCCTTCTAGATCCATTTCTACAGCTCCAGGTGGGACATAAGGGTGGAGCTGATTGTTCAGTAGATGAACCTCTTCATGCAGATTATCGTTGTATTCTTCCGCATTGGCCAGCTGCTGTCCCAGCTCAAACTGTCGAGCCCTCAGGACATCTTCCCTAGACCAAGCTGCGTTTCGCTGGTGAGTTAACCGAGTCATCTCTTCGGTGAGCCTCTCAATCTCAGCGTCATGCTCCCTCTGAAGCTGACGTCGGTCCTCGCGGGCATGACCAAGAGCACCAGACACACGTCTGAGGCTACCTTCTACTCCATCTAACACTCTCATCATTGCGAACATGGCGCTCATGGCAGGGTTATCGCTGTTCTGCCCTTCCGCGGCACCAATCTCTAAAGATCTTCCTCTTGCCTGCTGCCATGAGTCAGTGGAGGGATTACCTCTTGGAAAGACTCCAACCGAAGCAGCTGCCAGCTCCTGAGGAAAACGATCCATGATATCCCGTAGGATCCCAAAGGCTGCCCTGCCAGCTGCTTCTTCAGCAGTCCTGCCAGTCGACTCATAACACCAACCTGTCCACTCAGAATCGTCACCTCGGGGACGAACAACGGCCTCCACAGTAACTAAGAGACCTTCTCCCAACCGCTCATTCACCCAGAAGTAGCGGGGTTCCATTCCATCAGGATAGCCTACATAGCTGAGCACTCTCCACAAGAGTGTAGGCATCCCAAACTCTCCAAGGAACGTGTGACATTGACGGGTACGTGGAGCAAGCTGACGGCTAGGAGCTCTACCTCCGGTGGACTTGCGAGCAGTCTGCTTGGTGCATGCCATCTGCACCATTAACATGTACCCTTTGGTGAGACAAAGCCATAATGGATGAGAGTTACATAACCGAGTAAGAATTTTATAAGAGGAGGAACAATGTAGTTATGTGTATGGTAATTTAACATGATGCATGCTCGTTCCGTACGTCCTCACAAACTTAGGAAAAAATTGTTTCTAACGGTAGACACGGTGGCATACATACGTTCTCTCATATATAGCGTAACTAGTCGAGCTACACGTTTCGTTGTTAGTGTACCTGCATAAAATTTCATTTCAGCCCTAAACCCATAATGAAATATGCAGAATGTAATTGTAAATACTTTCATATATGTATACCCATACATATACTTCCGTATCAATCTACCCGACAATAATTTAAACCCACAATTAAATACGTACCATATACACATGCAAGCATGCATACATAGCCGTACCAAAGCTAACTCTTCCCGATTGCACGCTCACATCTTGCGGTCACACACTCATCTTACCTTGGCGTAGAGGCATTTGATCCATACATTACCACTCAAGTGAATGGCATCCATACTATAGCACGCCGTATGGACGACGAAGTAAAAACCCCCATGTTAGTACTTAAATAGCCACCTAATAGTCCTTACTTTGGGCATAAGGAAAGTGATCATTGGCACACTTTAGATTTCAAATACCTATTATATAACTATTAGTTGCTAGAAAAGGGTTTTTGGAAAACAAAAACTTTTGTTTTAAATACACTTGTGACAATTAATGTTGAACCCTGCTCTGATACTAGCTGTCACAGAACCGACCAATTTATAAGAATACAAGTACAATGGCAATCCGCAAGCGGTCGCACTATCATACTTGAACCCATATAAACTCGGTAGTCCGTCGAGTACCACAACGGGTCTCGATAAACGATTTACAACAACCAAGATCGTACAGGATTCAACATACATGCCACATATTACATAAAGTTCACAGATACTTTTCATCATCAGAGTACGAATAAAAGTTATTACAAACCGAGTTTGATAAATAAAGCGGAAACAAATAAGTTCGAAGATAAAGTTTCCAACATAGTTTGATACAGTGCCAAGCTAGATCACGGTCCACAAAAGCAAAGATAGGAATTACTACAGAAGCCTGCCCAAGGCTTACTCCTCATCCGCAGCGGGATAGAAGCAACTCTTGCAATAACCATGATACACAGTGCCATCTGCAATAATGGGAAAATAAACCCTGAGTACGAGAAGGTACTCAGCTAGACTTACCCGTCATGAACCAGAAATAAAATGACTCCAAGGATTATGCAAGGCTGTATAAGTGGACGTAACTTGACAACATTTTGCGTAAAAGGCAATTTACCCGTTGTACCATTATGATTCCTTTATCAAGTTAATTATGACTATCCATTTCTAGATTAGCAACTATCCTGTGCCAAACATGTGGTATATCATTTAGAAGCATACAATAGTAACCATAACAGGTATTGTAATTCCATATTCATCTAAACCATCATGTTTCATAATATAGTTACTACGATGTTGGGACTAGCCAAGTTTCTCACTATCCAGGAGAGACGGCGATTCGAATCGATTTCAACCAGCTGGGAATTTATTCCTAACACAAACCCAGATCTACCAGCCACGATAGTCTTAGGTCACCTTTGGTACAACTCCGGTACACATTTCGTGGGTCCATACTGCGCCGCACAATCTAGAACACCAGATGCCAGGATGCTCAGGCCAAGCCTGCCCTTGGGCTCAGTCTGATCGTTCCCTGGAAGGAGCGCACAACAGAACGGTTCCCGGCCTGAGTTGAATTACTCGGCTTCGCGGTCGGAACGAGTTATCCGGCCAGCTAAGTGAGAGGCATGCGTTCAATCTTGTCAGAAGCGCCAACAACAGTACGGTCCTTAATCGACACAGACGGGGATAAATCCATACCCAAGACCTCCATGTCTTGTTGCTTCTCTATCGACTTCTCGTCCGGTCTCGATTTACTTTTACCACATGGTTCTGTTCCACGATAGCAGATATAGCCAACCATGCTCCAGTATCCCCCTATCTCTCACAGGTGACAGGACATCACCCAACTTCTACCGGTCTAAGCATGGCTAAGCATATATTCGATCCTGGACCTATACCGGTTAAAGGGTTAATATCTGGACAAGGAATGTACATGCATCAAGTGGTTTCATTCAACTCTTATAACCTAATGCATCAATCATAAATACGTAAGTAAACATTTGTAAATTACTAGGAGACTTATAATGCTCCGGGGCTTGCCTCGCAGAAAGGAAGTAGGGCGATGGTCAGGACACTCCGGAAGCTCCTCAGGGTTCTGCTCCACGCCTTCGGGAGCTGCGGCTTGCGGATCCTCCTGCGGGTTCCCTTCCTCTGCTTCTTTGAATTCCAGCAACGTGATCTCTTCCTCCGATCCTAGATGTATGAGTATGGTATAAGTATTATGAATGCATATATGTTAACAAGTGCATCACGTTGTTTGAGTAGGTGCATATCTCTTCTCGATTATTACTTAACTACTTCTACAATGCATCGATTATGCCACAAACAGTAGCTACTTGTTTCACTCATAATTGGAGTTCTACAAATCCAAAATCAGTGATCCAGGACTTTCTGGAAAGCTTATCAAATTCTCTACAACTTTGTTATTAACCATTTTTACAGTACACATCAGTTTCAACATGCAACTCATCACACTCTAGAATCAGTCTGGAAACTATTTAACATGCAATGTAAAGTAATAATACTTCTACTTCATGTAATCATTCAAAATTTGACAACCTAGACTCTACCACCAGTTTAAACATACCATATACAGTTAAGATAATATAAAGGTGAAGTCCAAACTATTTATTTAAATGCCTTTATTATTTTATTTAGATATCTAGGTTAAATAATAAACATATATCAGATGTACTTCATAAATTCTCAAAAATTTACAGTGCCTTACTAATGCTATAAAAGGACTACTATAAAAATTTCATGTCATTTTACTAAGTAGAACATTCTATACAAAAATGATAAGGCAGCAAGGCTTGAAATAGCATAAATGGAAAATCCTGTTGAAAAGTGTCAAGCAACAGATTTCCCATTTTTCTTAACATACATATGGTACTAGGATTACCTCCAATAAATTTCATGAATTTTGGACTCATAATTAATTTATAAAAATTTATGCAAGGATCAACTATTTATAAAAGAAAAATCTATAACTATAGATCTATACATGCACTGGTCCTCAAATTTTTACCAGAGTTCACATATGCTAAGACTAGCTTACCACAAAAATTTCATAATTTTTGGAGCACAGGAACTCTAGATATAAAATAAACAAATTTGAATGTATTCAAAAGCACATCTCAAATCCTTATTTAAATCTTCAGAAATTTCTACTGTTGAAGCCAAGAACATATTTTTCCTAAATACTACACTTCCTAAGGAACACAACCATATTTATTTCACAATTTTAGGAGCTACCAAACTGAAGATACAAAATTCACAAAACAAATCAAAAACTGGAATATTTGAACTAGCCTACAACACTGCTGTTGCTGACCGGTGGGGCCCGCTGGTCAGGGGACCCCACGCGTCAGTGACACGGAACAGGGCAGCGGCGCTGCTGGGCACTGCGCGGCTACGGCTCGTCGACGGCGAGCTTCGCCGGCGGTGAGGTCTTCACGACACATTCTACTGAACAGCGCGCGTCGAACGACCTAGGTGGTGGCGGGTGAGGGTGGGTGGAGCATGCTCGTCGTCGGTGATGGTGGCACGGCGGCGCTGCTTAATGCTGTGCCGGCCATCTCCGGCCATGGGAAAGCTAGGCGAGGCGCGCAATGGTACCACGGTGACCTAGCGACCCTATTTCAACAACAAAAGCTCCACGTAAAGCTCCGACGACGCATGGCTACGGCGCGGTGGCGCGGAGGTTAGAACGCGGCGGCGCGGGTTGTCACGTTCCACGCCGGCGGGACCACCAATGGAGGTGACACCATAGCACCGGCTAATACACACCCTAACCAAATGCTAACGCTCAAAATCGAAAGGGAAGCGCGCGCGAGCCGAACAGTGGCGAGCTTGCCGTGGAGGCGGCCATGGCGGTCGCGGTTCCGGCGGGAGGGGAAAAAGGAAATACGCCCTCACCAAGGCGCAATAGAAGCAATCAACACGTCGTGGTGGTGGAGGGAGGTGCGGCACAGCTATGGGCAAGATGGAGGTGGTTGTGGTGCGACGTAGCGCACGTGAGACGATGGCGGAACTGCGGGCGCTCGGCGGCTGCTGCTGGCGCTGCGAGACGGCGAAGGAGACCGAGGCAAAGCAAATGGGTGCTCGGCTGAGTGCGGGCGAGCGCTGGCGTGATGAAGGCGCGCCCAGGCGCGGCGTGGCCTATGCGGTCAGGGCGTTGGCAACGTGCGGCCGTCGTCGTGGACACGCGGCGTTCGCGCTCTGGCGCCGGTCGACCACCGATCGGCTTGATTCAGTTCGTCAGTCGCGATACGCCGAGCCTGACGACGAGTTTTCAAAACGATTTATCGGCTAATCCGTGGCTCCTTCGTGCAAACATCCTAAATAGATTTTGTAGACCCATGTACCAACTTCAATTGTTCTTAAAGGATCATACTCTAATTCGCAACCAAAACCAAGTTATATCATCACCAATGTCAGCCTGACAGTTGGTCAGTAAACCTAGACTTAGAAAAATTTTACAAGTGTTGAATTCTTGATTTTTCTGATTTTTGTGGGACCTATTCAAGCATGTTAGAAGCTAAATCAGTCCATGACCCAAAAATAAAATTTGTTCCTTATGTCAAATACTACAACTTTGCTTTAGTGAACTCCTCCATGCAAGGTCTCTAACACCTAGTTCAACTTTAGTCAAACATGTCACCTTGAAATCATGATACATACTCAAACCATGGCTAAATGACCAAACTAGCCCTAGCCTTAAATACCAAAGTTGTTCATGATGATATCCTAAGCATGTTTGAGCAACTTGCAAGGCCATCCAATCATTTTATGCAGTGGTCACTCATAGAGCTATCCAGGTCAACACATGAAATATCACTTAAGTGCTTGATTATGAAATGTGGCCTTCATGAACAAGGTTCCTTTTGTTAACCTAAGTGTAGCTAAGGTGTTTTAGTGACTAGCATTACCCACTTGCATTCATTTGTACAAGATCATATGCATATGTTCCAAGAAACACAAGATAACAAGCAATGTTTCATATGTTTCGATCAAATGTTTCAATTGTAAATGATGATTTATGAATGCTTGATGCTCATGCTCATGTTATGCAAGTCAAGTTATGCAAGGCTAACACCCAAGGTGTTACAAGGTCCAATGACGATGGGAATGACAGGTCTCCCTAGATCGCTCTTCTTTTCCGACAAGGTATAATCTATCCACCTTCCCATCGATGGTTGTATATAGTAATATGCTACATTGTGAATATCGACAAGATTTGTAGTTTCTAGATCTTTTGGTTTCCCTAGAATCTTACCTTTGTCAGTCAGAGGAACAGCAGCAGCCAACTGAGCTATTTATGATTCTATCATTTTATTAAAGCTATGCTGGTTCTTAATGGCAGAGGAGAGGTTATCCATTTTATTACTCATATTTTCTAATATTCTATCATTGGAAGCTAATTTCCTAGATAAATCCTTCATAATTTTAGCTTGGTCAGAAATTAACTCTCTCAAGGGTGGCTGATAGAAATTATTGAAATTATTACCTTTAGGGTTACCTTGGTAATTATCTTGGTAGTTTGGCCTCTATTGTTGATTCCATCCTTGATTTTGATGAGGACAATAGTAGTTGTTGTTGACAAAGTTCACATCCTCATGAATTTTAGGGCAGTGTCTCCCTGAATGCCCAGTGTTTCCACACTCTTCACATGTCATGTGGGAATCATGAATGTGCATGACTTCTTGCTTCTTATTGGCTTGATCTTTAAGATTCTTCATCATCAGGTCCATCTTAGCAGACAACATGTCTACCTCCTTGAGTTGATGCATACCTCCACCTCTCTTGTGGGTCTAAAGACGTTCTTCATTCCAATGATGATTGGAGGCCATCTTCTCCATAAGAGTTGTTGCAGCTGGTATGGTGAGTGATAGAAATGTACCTCCAGCAGTAGTATCCATAGTCTCACGGGTACTATTGGTCAACCCATGGTAGAAAGTCTACATGAGTAGCCAATTCTCCATCCCATGATAAGGACATTCTGATATGTAATCTTGAAAGCATTCCCATGCCTTAGGGATAGACTCATCATGTTGTTGTTGAAAGCTTGAGATTCTCCCACGCATAGCATTGGTCTTGCCTGTGGGAAAGAACTTTGCTAGGAAGGCAGTGGAGCAGTTATCCCATGTAGTATTTCTATCTTTGTTGGCATAGAACCATTGCTTTGCCTTCCCCAAGAGTGAGAATGGGAAGAGGTGAAGAAGTATGGCATATTGGGTCACTCCTTTGATGATGGAAGTGCTACAGATCTCCAGGAAGTGTTGGAGATGTGCACTCTCATCATCGTGCCTTTCCACAAAACTAGCTTGCTTGCACCATGTTGATGAGAGCTGGCTTGAGCTCGAATCCATTGTCCCCAACATTGACTATTGGTCTGGTTCGGATGTTGGCTGTAGTTGGAGCAGAGAATTCATGGGGAGTCTTGTTAGCCATGACTTCAAATTCTAGTGTTAAGCTTCGCCTTATTTGGTTGTCTTTCGACTCTAAGGCTAAAACTTTCTTGAGTTTAGCCTTAGTTCTCTTAAGTAATGCTTCTGGATCATCAACGTAGTTTGTCAGAAGGTCAATACCAGTCATACATTACCCTACATAAGATATACAAGTAGACAAAACAAAGGTAAGCCTATTTGAGCAGAGGTCAATAGTTATCTTGATCACATCAATAAGTATAGGTTTATCAATACTTCCTTTGCCTAGCTACCTTCCCTGGCAACGGCGCCAGAAATGCTTGTTGGTATTTATTAACTTGTCACTTGTTTAGTAGTCACCTAATATATGTCTACATCTCTTAACATTACTTTACTAGGTTGTCATCCCTTGTGATGATGCCAGATATGCTTGTTGGTACTACCTAGTATTACTACTAAAGTAGTTCTTTATTAATTTATGTGATTAGAAAGAATATATAGATATATATATGAATGAAAGGAATCTACAAGCGCATAGATAATATATCATTATAGCACTTCACCCAGGAATATTTCAGGTATCATTATTTATATTTTTACCATAGGGAAGGTTCAGCATGGACATATATTGATAACTTATACTATTGATGGAGAAGTAAACCATAACCAATATTCTACTCACAATAGGGGTAAGTCAAGAGGTAAATGTATATATGAATTGTGCATAATAACTAATCATTGATCACTTAGAGTACTCCTTTCTATGGCATTAGCATGGTCAAGTAGAATATTAGAAGAAGAATTTCTAAGTTATTCTTAGTTATAAGTCAAAACATACATTGATTAGTGTAATTACACTTAGTAATCATGGCTAAGATCAACTTCATATCTACACATAAGGGATATTACTAAGGAAGATTAAGAACAGAGCTTGTCTTCCTTCGTAACTAGATCCTACTTGTCCTATATTTAGGGACTGGACTACAAAGGACTCAATGGGAGTGGCACATCCACGATCTACCACATGGCCTAGAATATAGGGTGTATCCACAGGTAAACAACATATAAGCACCATGCTTACACAATGTCGACCACTCACCCCGTGTACACCAGAGCGAGCGCTATATGAACCTATGCATGAATATGTTGATAATCCAACTATACTAAGCATAAAATCAAAGTAGATGATAAACATGATAATTAGGAGTATAAATGATATGAATGATATTGTCATAACATTGTAGCAAACATATAAAAGTAATGAGAGATACAAAAGAGAAGTGGGTACAAAGATTAAACCAAACCATGCTCTTGACACGATCAGGAATCCAAGCGAAGATGGCTTGCCTCCCTCTAGACCTAGCCTAACGAGCTATGCCCTAAAATATGATGGAGCTCTAAGGATGATTAGGGTTTCTATCTTCTCAAATGACTTCAATGCCTAAGGGGGGGTATGTGCTTGTATATATAGGCCAGAGCGTCAATACTAAGCCCTTGGATCAAACCGACTTGAATAAACGGTGTAGATGCAATCTAGGAGGCGGTGGAGAACCAACATAGAAATGGGACTGACAGGTGGGACCTAGGGGCCGACCGGCCTATAGGTGGGGCTAGCCTAAGTCTTCTAGAACCTTCTGTTGTTGTTTTCTCTATGGATAAGCGTGATTAAATCTAACATCTTGGTCCACCTTGACAGTTTTCTAGATAAACCCTGCAGAAATAGATTCACCAAAACTCATGAAATTTGTTAGTTTAAACCCTAGACCTTTGTTAGTGATTATATTTATGCCCTTATGCATGTTATATTGATGGTTTATAATGGTTCTTAACTACCATCAACAGCTACCAATCCTATGCCCCCTTGATAGTACAACTTTTCCTATACTCAATTTCAAAATAGAAACTTCAATAAGCTTTCACGAAACCTTTAGCCATATTCCATTAAATTTGGGGGGTCTCCTTATGTTGCCATACACCCACAATCACTTATAACCTATCATCATATCATAATTATCATTAGAACCTTAATTACATGGTCATCAATACACCAATACCCACTTAGGCCCTAGATGCTTTTTTAGGCTCACTAACAGTTGTAGGGGATGAATGTTAACTCCAATGATGAGGTGCCCTTAACTAAGGAACCGCCGCCGCATTAACTATTACCGCAGAGCCATCCATGTCATCCTCGTTCTTCGTCTTCGCCATGGATGAGGAGGAGGATGATGTCAACGATTTCAACGTGCTAAGCGAATTTGATGCTTGCGAGGTGCGTGTTTTGCATTGACTAAAAATGAATGATTGGTTTATTTCTAAGTGATTGGTTTATATTTAATGGTGAAAGGTCCTCAATGGCTAAAGGGGTGAATAGCCTAATAAAATTTCTACAAATTGACTAGAGCAACTTGTTAGACAATAAGACGATGAAATAGCAATTTGCTCTAGCACTACAATTATCACTAACAAGCCACCTACACAATGCTAGTCACTATGATCTCTATATTAATATCACACAATGAATTAAGCTATGTTGCAACTACACTAACTAGTGAGCTAGTAAGAGAGCTAGTTACAACTAATTACAACTAAACAATTTAACTAGCTACACAAGGTAAGCAAGCAAGCTCTACACAATTATACTAGGAATTGAAATACAAGTGATAGAACAATATACCGAACTAGGCAAGTGTCAATATAGAATTCTAATGAGACAATGTGATAGAAGATTTATCCCCATGGTTTGGTTGCTTGTTGTGGACCTATTCCATGTTGTGGCGATACACTCACTTGGTGGTTCATGCACTAATAGGCATCAAACGCCTAGCCCTACACAAGGGTGCCATAGGAACCAAGCACAAGATAGGATCCACAAGCCATGAGTAATCCATTAGAGTTGCCTTTTGTGATCTCCCACGGGGAATAGTCACAAGAACCCCTCACAAGAAACTTAATTGGGCATGGACATAATCACCAAATCCCCTCACCAATCACCAAATCACCAACCATCTAGGTGACGGCAATCACCAAGAGTAATAAGAAATCCACAATCATAATCACCACCTAGTGCTATCAAATATGCAAATCTCAAATGCACACACTAGGATTTCCAATCCCTCAATCAAATGAGCACCAAGCTTAGAGAGGAAGAGGAAAGGGAAGAGGTGTTCTTCACTCTCTCAAGAACAAACCCTACAGCTCTCAATCTCTATCTTGAATGGAGCATGAATCCTTGGGGAGAGAGAAGGAGGAGGATGTTAGCTCTCAAGATCGAACCCTAGAGCACTCAATCTCTCACTTTAATGGAGCACAAATGCTAGGGAGTGAGGGAGCTTGTTCTTCTCTTCTTGGGGTCTCAAGTTGCAAGGAGGGAGAAGAAGTGAGTGAGAGACGGGGAGGGGGAGGTAGATAAGGCAGCAGGCCTAGCCTCCCATGCCCCTCCTCAAACTGATGGGTGGACCCCCTCTAAATGGCTCTCTCAGATCTGACCGTTGGGGGGCTGAATCGCCCAAAATCGGACCTCCGATTTCTAGCCCTAAAACACATCTGTCAGCACAGAATCAGTCCTCTGATTTGTGGGACCAGACCTTCAGTTTTGGCAACTGGAGCTCTGGTAGGAGCACTTAGCCTGGAGCAATTATAAAACTGAATATTTACCGAACCTTTGGTGCAAACTAGAGCTCTGGTACAGGCTCTCAATTTTCAGCATAAAAACTAAAAGCCCATAACTATTAGCTCCAAACTCCGATTTCTATGATCTTGAACATTCCAGAAAGCTTATCCGAAGAGCTATCCATCCCAACCAACTTTGTTTTCAAAGGCTCTTCAAATGTTCTTAACTTCAGCAAGTGTTCCAACAAGTCATGTGTGTGAGTTAGTGTCGAGGGTACATAACCAGGGTACCCCCATGAGACCGATAGAAAGTCGCTTAGGATGGCCCAAATGACCGTGGCCCAGCTAGACCATAGCCTACCTCGACCTCTCTCCCCCTAGCCATATGAGGCCCACTGTGGGGGTATTAACCCCTATACCCTTACGGCTAAGCTTGGGCCGGCCCGGATCGATGGGTCCGGTCCATCCGAAAGACAACATGCGGCCTAGCCAACCTGGTTGGAGTCCCGCACAAGGAGTCAAGGTAGATTTGGCGATCAAGTAGGATCCTGGTCGGTTAGAATAGGAATCCTTATTCGGCCACATATGGCAATTGTAACTGACTAGGATTAGTTTCCAGATCTATAACCCTGCCCCCTGGACTATATAAGGCGGGCAGGGGATCCCTCTAAAAAACATCTCTCATTGACATACAGCAATACAAATCAGACGCAGGACATAGGTATTACGCCTTCTTGGCGACCGAACCTGGATAAAACCTCGTGTTCGTCTTGCGTCACCGTCTTGTTTGTGGCTTGCGCATCTGTCTGCCGACAATCTACTACCTTGGGCATACCCCTAGGTAGACTGCCAACCATATTTCATCGACAATGGTGCGCCAGGTAGGGGGTGTGCGTACTGCTCTCCAAGCAAACAAGATGGTCATCTCCTCTGGCTCCATGGCTACGCAAAGCGGCCTCACGTTCACCATCGGCTAGATCACATGGACCACTGGCTCCAACGACTTTGTCGCCATAACCACGGAGAAGGCATGGATTTAGTCTACGCCGACCACTACTTCCCCTGCATCGGCTACGGCTCCGGCCATGACAGATACAGCTCCAACCATGATGGATATGGCTCTGACCATGACGGATCTAGCTCTGACCATGGTACATCTGGCTCCGACCATGCTTACATCATCTTCAGCCACGCCGACAACCCGTCATCTGCTTCCCCGCTACAAAGGGAAGCAGATCGACAACACCAACCTGTTCAATTCCATCGATCGGGTCGGCATCAAACTCGCTGAAACCCTAGCTCTGGTAAGTACAATTCAAAGTCAACCTAATGAGCAGGTACTGCTTCCCACAACAGATCTACTCGACCAGCTCGGGCCAGTCATCCTACACAACTTGGTATAGATCTCGTGGTCATATCTACTCCTAAGGGGCGCTCCGCTCATCGTCGGCCAGTCTTCGCGATGGGTCTTCAACTCTCTGAGTACAAAGCCTCGACGAAGAGACACCAAGCCCAGCCCTATGGCCTGCGAAACGCTACCCTCTAGCTATGCATATAACTTACAACATTGCTTGGATCTATGTCCTACACACCGACCTCAGCCAAAGCCACGCAACTTCGTCAACATGGTCTGGATTGAAGATTATCAAGAAGGATCCATTCACACAGTCCGAGAGGGTGACTCTAGCTCCTCGTCTGGCATCGCATCTAATGCATCTGTCCACACTGAGCTTCAGCATCACATAGATGAAGGCGTCAAATACGATCAGGATCTCCCAGACCACGCCCTGAGTTTCCCCCAATTTTCATCTTTCCCACCAAGACGAGGGGATTTGATCCATGTTGTCAGCAATGATGAGCCACCAGCAGTTGGCAAAACAAAACAAGAAGGAACTACTCGTGAAGCATGCAATATCGACCGGTTTAATCACTGACAGATCGAAGCTGAAGTAGACCAGGAGGCACGACACATAAGGGTCCAGCCACGTGACCTCAACAATGCTTTCGATAGGGTGGGGGACAAACAAGTCTTCAAGACTCCAAGCGCCAACGTAGCCGTCGCCATGGCGACAATGTAGCGGCTACCCAACACTCCTGAGACCCAGGCAGTTCACGACGACATACAAGCTTATCTGACGGCTTCCATGGCTTAGACCGCAGAGATGATGAATCAAGCCCGGGCTCCATCCATTTCAGTCGAATCAAGCCACAGCCGCCAATACTCAAGTTGCTCACAGCCACTCAACCAATGTGGCTCGTGCAACAATGACCCATCGGACAACCGTTAAGGCAGAAACAGTGGTCATGATGGTGGTCGGGACGACAACCGCCATCAGGAGGATAACCGCCATGACATTCGAGATGACAACTGCCGAGATAACCACGACAATCGCCGTGATAACCACGGTCGCAGGGCTAATCCAGATGGCAATCGAGATCGCCGCGATGGCAATAACGATCTCCGCCATTACCTCGGTGGATGTGATCTGCGCGCTTGCATCAACCAGAGAGCCAATGATCGTGCATCCCATGAAAGCTATCGCCGTATGGAATATGACACTGCCCACGGCCCACCGGGTTTGAAGCAGTTTACTCCACACCTTCGCCAAGTCATATGGCCCAAAAATTTCAAACTCAAAAAACTTCAAAAGTACGATGGCAAGGAAAACCCTAAATTATGGGTCATGCTCTATGAGACCGCATGTAGATCAGCCATGGCGGACAAACACGTCATGTCTAACTATTTCCCAGTCGCTGTTGGCCATGCAGGTCACCAATGGCTGGTCAGCTTGCCTACAAACTACTTTGACTCTTGGTAGGAGCTCAAGCAAGCCTTCATCGATAACTTCATCGCTACTTGTGAACAGCCAGGCAACAAATACGATCTGCAATGGATTCGAGATCGAAAAGATGAGCCACTACGCGAGTACGTCCGGCGCTTCTCGGAGATGCGCATCAAGGTCCCATCAATCTCCAACAATGAGGCAATCGAGGCTTTTGTCACTGGCCTCCGCTTCCATGACGCCCTAAGGGACAAGCTCCTCTGCAAGAGACCTGAATTAGTCACAGCGCTCCTGGCCACCGCCAAGAAATACGCAGATGCCGACGACGCTAAAAAGATAATTGTTGAAGAAACAGCAAGGGTTCCACGTTCCGACCACCCCCCACACCGCGATGATTACCGCGGCAGTCATGGTCGGAACAACAATTTTGACCGCCGCAACCAGTGCAACGACTCCCGCGACCACCGTGACCAACGTAATCAGCGGCGTAACCGCCGTGACGATTATAGGAGCAAGCGTGCTCGAGAAGATGATGGTGAGGTCAATACCGTTAAAAAGGGGGGCGGATGTCATAACTACGAAGATGACTACGCCAAAGCATTGAAGGGGCCCTGCTAGCTCCATCCTAAGTCGAACCATACCATGGAGAATTATCGCGTCCTCAAGACTATCTACATGCGTCAACAGGCTCCGGATACGTCCGACAAGCCTAACGACGTAGGGGAACAGCGCAACGAAGATAACGACGACGACGATGCAGACCCTCGTCATAAATACATCAAGCCAACTGATCATGTGCACACCATCATCGGTGGCAAGGTGTCCATTAAGACCAAACGAGAACGCAAGCTGCTCGCCCGCGCCTGCTTGAACGTGGCAAACACCGACAACCTTCTCACCAATCCGTGGCTCCCTCTGTGGTCTCACCGTGAAATCTACTTCAGCAGGAAGGACTAATGGGCTGCCATACCTGAGCCAGGGCATTTTCCCCTGGTCCTCGATCCTTGTATCAACAAGGTTCAGTTCGACAGGGTACTTATCGACAGCGGCAGCTCCATTGATATACTGTTCAAAAATAGCCTGCCCGCCCTAAAAATAGCCCAGGCGGACCTAAAGCCGTACGAGGCATAGTTCTAGGGCGTTCTCCCCGGATAGAGCTCTACACCTCTCGGGCAGATCACGCTACCTATGCAATTTGGGACTCCGGACCACTTCCGCACCGACTACGTCAACTTCATGGTTGCTGACTTCGACGAC
This sequence comes from Miscanthus floridulus, assembly GCF_019320115.1. Taxonomy (NCBI): domain Eukaryota; kingdom Viridiplantae; phylum Streptophyta; class Magnoliopsida; order Poales; family Poaceae; genus Miscanthus; species Miscanthus floridulus. The sequence continues at coordinate 75,669,161 of NC_089581.1, forward strand.
ACCTACCATGCTATTCTTGGTCGACCGTCACTCACCAAGTTCATGGCCATACCTCATTATAGGTATCTGGTGCTCAAGATGCCTACCGAGAAAGGAGTTCTAACCCTTAAGGGCAACGTATACGTAGCTTATACCTGTGAGGACGATAGCTTCAAAATAGCAGAGGCCCATGACCTCTCTATTCACATGGCCGAGACCATGCTCGACGCTAAGAAGACCTCAGCCGACCACCTGGAGATGCCAGACCTCGAGACTCCATGCAAGAACATCAAGCCAAAGGAGCACAAGGTGATCTAGCTGGTCAACGGCGACTCCAGCAAAATGGCCCTTATCGGGGCCAACCTGGATCCAAAATAGGAAGGCGCACTCATCGGGTTCTTGAGGAGCAATGTGGATGTGTTCGCATGGAAACCTGCTGACATGCCCAATGTACCTCAGAACATGATCGAGCACTCCTTAAATGTTAATAGCAAGGCCAAACCTATCAAGCAGAAGCTATGATGGTTCGCTCGTGACAAAAAGGAGGTGATTAGGGTAGAAGTGACACGACTTTTGGCAGCCAGATTTATAAAAGAAGTGTATCATCCGGAATGGTTAGCCAACCCGGTTCTTGTACGCAAAAAGAATAATGAATGGAGAATGTGCGTTGATTACACTGATCTCAACAAACACTGCCCTAAGGACCCCTTCGGCTTACCTCGCATAGACGAGGTCATAGATTCAACCACCGATTGCGAGCTCCTTTCCTTTCTCGATTGCTACTCTGGTTATCACCAGATCGCTCTCAAAAAGGACGATCAGATCAAGACATCTTTCATCACGCCTTTCGGCGCCTACTGCTACATGACTATGTCGTTTGGGCTCAAGAACGCCGGGGCTACATACCAACGTGCCATTCAGGCCTGCCTCGTAGACGAGATAAAAGATGACCTAGTAGAGGCCTATGTGGATGATGTAGTTGTCAAAACCAAGGAAGCACATACCCTTGTTGACAACCTAAAATGTACCTTCACGGCCCTCAATACATTCCAATGGAAGTTAAACCCAAAGAAGTGCATCTTTGGTGTTCCTTCTGGTATATTGCTAGGCAATGTCGTTAGTTATGACGGCATACGCCCTAATCTAGAGAAAGTCAAAGCTGTCTTAGACATGAAGCCCCCCAAAAAGGTGAAGGATGTCTAGAAGCTTACCGAATGCATGGCCGCTCTAAGCCATTTCATATCAAGATTAGGAGAAAAAGGGCTACCGTTTTTCAAACTGCTCAAAGCATCCGAGAAGTTTGAGTGGTCGGAGGAAGTAGACGCTGCATTCATGTAGCTAAAACATTACCTTACATCACCTCCAGTCCTCACTGCTCCTAGAGAAGACGAAACTCTCCTACTTTACATTGCAGCAACTAATCGGGTGGTCTCCACTACCATGGTGGTCGAGTGCGATGAGCTAGGCCACGCCTATAAGGTACAGCGGCCAATTTATTTCATCAATGAGGTACTCAACAAATCCAAGACTAGGTACCCACAGATTCAGAAATTGCTCTACGCCATACTGATAACATCCCAAAAGTTGAGACATTACTTCAACGGATATCGTGTGGTGGTCATGACCGAGTACCCTTTTGGGGACATCATTCACAATAAGGATGCGAATGAGCGCATCGTCAAATGGGCAATGGAGCTATGCCCCTTCTCCTTGGAATTTGCAAGCTGTACTACAATCAAGTCTTAGGCACTCGTCGATTTCATCGTCGAGTGGATAGACTTAAGCACGCCTGCCTCTTCGGGATCCGACAAATATTGGACGATGTACTTCGACGGCTCTCTCAACATTGACGGTGCGGGAGCAGGGGTTCTTTTTGTATCACCATCCAAGGAGCAGCTCCGGTACGTCCTCAGGATTTACTTCCCGGCATCTAATAACGCTGCCGAATATGAAGCATGCCTACATGGTTTATGCATTGCAGTTGAGCTTGGTGTTAAACATCTCTATGTCTATGGAGACTCGGCTCTGGTCATCAACCAACTCAACAAGGACTGGGACACGACCAGCGAAAAAATGGACGCATACTGCAAATCGATAAGAAAGCTGGAAGGCAGGTTCTATGGCATCGAGTACATACACGTGGTCTGGGACAAGAACCAAGCAGCGGATGCGCTGTCAAAGTTAGGATCATCCTGAGCCAAAATCCCACATGGCATATTCGTCCAAGACCTGCTCACGCCTTTCATCGAAGAGGAAGATTCCACGGTCGACAAAGCTCTAGACCCGCAATTGGTGGCTATGGTTCCGGTGCCAAGCACAACCGAGCCACCTCCGACCACTCATGAGCTAGACTGGAGAACACCTTTCATCAAGTACTTAACAGATGGTAGCGGTCATACTGATTGGACAGAAAACGAGCGCCTAATGCGTCACAGTAAGCAGTATCTGCTTGTCGGTGGCAAGTTATGGCGCAAAAACACAAAGGAGGAAATCTTGATGAAGTGTATAACCCAGGAGGAAGGCAAACATCTCCTGGACCAAATCCACTCTGGCTCCTGCGGCAACCACGCGGCCTCAAGAACACTGGTCGGTAAGGCTTTCTAAGCAGGGTTTTATTGGCTGTCAGCAGTAGCCAATGTAGAGAAGCTAGTCCGCCACTGTGAGGGTTGTCAGTTCTTCGCTAAGAGAATCCACGTACTAGCACATGAGATCCAGACGATTCTAGCCTCTTGGCCCTTTGCATGTTGGGGACTGGATATGATCGGGCCTTTTAAACCGGCTCCTGGGAAATTTACATGCGTCTTCGTACTGATTGACAAATTTTCTAAGTGGATAGAATACATGCCTCTGGTACAGGCATCCTCAGAGAAGGCTGTCATGTTCCTCGACCAGGTCATCCACTATTTCGGCATACCCAACAGCATCATCACCGATCTGGGTACTCAGTTCACCGGGAATGCTTTTTGGGACTTCTGCGATGAAAGGAGCATAGTAGTAAAATACATCTCGATGGCGCACCCTAGAGCTAATGGACAAGTCGAGCAGGCAAATGGCATGATCTTGGATGCATTAAAGAAGAGGATGTATAGAGAAAATGACAAAGCTCCTGAAAGATGGCTCAAAGAGTTACCAGCGGTGGTCTAGGGCCTTAGGACGTAGCCTAGTCGTAACATCAGCGTCTCACCATACTTTATGGTTTACGGCACTAAGGCAGTCCTCCCACCAGATATAGCTTTCCGATCAGCATGAGTAGAGAACTTCGATGGAGGCAAGGTCAATGAAGTACGGGAGCTAGAAGTGAACAACGCCGAAGAGAAAAGGCTTGATTCTTGTGTGCGCACAGCCAAATACCTTACTATTTTGCGTAGGTACTACAACAAGAACGTTAAAGAGCGTTTTTTCGTGGTCAGGGACTTGGTCCTGAAGTGGAAGACGAACCAGGCTGGTGTACACAAACTCGCAACCCCATGGGAGGGACCCTTCATGATCAAGGAAGTCACACAACCAACGTCTTACAGGTTAGCTCACCTGGACGGTACGGACGTACCAAATTCGTGGCACATCAACAAGCTTAGACGTTTCTATGCTTAACTACTGAGATATGTACTCCTCTTGTACTTTCGATTTAATTCAATAAAGCAATTATGATTTCTCCGACCACTTTAATGTGTCACTTCGAGTTTTATGGTTATTCTAACTTAGCCAGTAAAAGCCGACCACCACTCCTTCTACGGTTTTCGGAGCAGGCCCTGTCTCCAGTTCCTCCCAATACGTGCATGGGATCCGCTCTCTACGTTATGGGTGATCGGTAGGTCCCCCTTGGTTTAACCTGTCCGCGTCTACGTGTGCACAGGTCACCGGACCTCACACTCCGACCATAGGGAAAACTAGGGCCGCACAAACTTTTCGGGATGATGTGTCGAGCACGATGGTACAACTAAACAGAATGTTAACATGTTCTTACTTAGTTACACCAACATAAAGTATCAAGCTTAAATACGCTTTATACAAAGCAAACAAGCTTATAATAATATATAGTTATGTTATTACAAGCTTGCCTGAAGAGGCTCAAGTTCACAATAACACAACTATGTCCACCTTCTACAGCTCTAAGCCTATTACATTGGCTGGTCGGGGCGCATGGCACTTACTGCTCGCCGCTTCCGATACCCTACTCGAGTCTCGGGGACTCTTGTGCTAGTCGAGCTAAAGGGGATAGCCCCGCCGGTGCCTGGCTGGTCAAGACGCAGGCTTCATTGGTTGGCTTGCAGCTGATGGCATTTCCAGCTGACTTGTCGATGGCGTACTCTGTATAGGTGCTATCCCACCTCCACACAGGTTAATATCGCCAATTATCTTTGACGACAAGTCTAGCTGGGCTGTCCGAAGCTCCTCTGCCTTGTCTGGGTCTACCTCCTTCGGGTACCCAGCCTCTAGGCGCTTGAGATCGATCAGGGGGTAGTGGGCATGCACCATGCTTAGTACATGGGCACCCATGTACTCACCCGCCTCCTTCACGAACTCTTGGAACCATCCCCACGCTTGTCTGCATCTCTCGACCAGTCCAAGCTGGGGCATCCTTGGCTCTTCCTCTGTGAGCGTCGAGTCAATAAGGTCGAGGATGGGCACAATGCCAGTTGCCACTTCTTGGCACCAGTTCTTCCACGTATCCCGCTCCTCGATGGCCTTGAGGCATTGTGCTTTCCAGTCGTCATGCTCTTTGATCACGGCCTCTAGGTGCTTCTTGGCATTGACTTTCAAAACTGAACATAGTACAAGACATCAAATGTGATGACACGACAAGGCAAGGTGGGCAACAGAATGAGAAAGGTGATCTGGAATACTTACTTTTCAGTTCCTCCTTCATTTTGGTGGTGTGGTCTTGGAGTTGAGACTGACTGCATGCCAGTTTCTCGTTGTCCTCCTTCAGGCGACCACACTCTGCGGTCACACGGCTATTTTCCCCTTGGAGGTAGGTCACTTTAGCTTCTAAACCTGCATTACAGCTGTTACTGCCAAGAATACAACAACACAAGTCCTGCACTTGCTATGATAAGATGAAAATTTACTTGTTTTCTCCCGCTCTTTGTTATTGAGCTGGCTGACCAGGTTTTGGTTCTATGTTTCTTGCTCTGTCCTCTCCTGGTTGGCGGCTTCAAGTTGGCGCCGCAAGCGTTCCACTTCGGCCGCCAGTTCTTTATTGGTCGCCGTGATCCCTTCAATTTGGTCGAAGCACCTCTTTCGGTATTTTGCGGTTTTCATCAAGTCTTGCATACAGACAAGCTAAGTTAGATAGTTTGACTACATAACAGGGTCAAGGATTCAAGCCAAACATACTTGGACTTCTGTCACCAAACGCTTGGCCGCCCGTTCGACTCTTAGGGTCTCTTCAACCTTTGGGATTTCTTCGTGCATAACCCATTCATTATTCCGCCAGCGCAACACATATACATGTTGTCGCCTATCTTGGGGACGGCCCAGGACCTCTTCTACTTCTTCCTCTTCAGCCTCCTATTTGGGAGGCGACGCTGGTCTGGAGTCTGCAGACTCCACGACCACCATGGCTTTTCCACGAGCCGTCGCGTCGGCAAGAGTGCTCTGTGCCACTTCTAGCTACTACTCCTTAGCTAGATCCGGTTCCCTTGGCACCAAGGTATCCACCTCAGCAGGGTCTATGCTCGGAGCACTTGTACTCTGCTTGGCTATCTTCTCGACCAGCTGCTTGGGGACTGACGTCTGGTCATCCGCCTACTGAGGTCCCGACGGAGTTCCTACTATAGGCTCCTCCATGGCTGGCTACTGGGCAGTTTGTCCTGCCATTGCTGGCGAAGTTGTGCCGCACCCGACTAGCTGGTCGGGGTTCTCGGTGGATGCTGACCTAATATATCAGAGACAAGTTCAGAAGATAATAGTATCCAATGTAAATTACAAGCTTACATCAAAGATATAGATACTTACAGCTTCGATTTGCGGAATGATGTGGCGAAGGAGCGTCTCCTTGACCGCCCCTGCTCCGCATGCTCGGCAGGTTCCACCGAGACTCTTTCCACCTCCAGTACAGGTGTCGGGGTTTGATGCTCGATGTTTCCCTCGCTTGTCCTCTGTGTTGCAGTGGTCGGTGATGCGACCACTGCTGGCACAGAGGAGCCACCTTGCTCCGTTGACCCCATTTGTCTTCTCCTCTTTCGAGGGATGAGCCAGAAGATGTCTGCATCCTCCGCTTCGTCGTTTGCTGGTAGCCGAACGCTTGCCAGCGACTCTGGTCAATGCATCCTCCACAGTCTCGAGTGCCACCTAGTGGACATCGTCGGTCCTAGCGTTGGCGCTGGTCTGGGCGGCTAGGCTAGTAGCTTGCGGCCAATCCACACCGGGGGGAGGTGACACGAACACTGCTGCCCGGTCACGACCATTACACTGAGACACAAAACGGGGACAACAGTCAATTTCTTGTTACAACATGACTCTATAGTTAAAAGGAGGCATCATTTACCTTTGGGGGAGGTTGAGCCAGCTTGAAGGCGTGCTCGATGATGTTCAACCTGACATAATTGGGATCGGCCAGGTTGAATAGCTCCCCAATCCTGGCCTTGATTTCCATCTTGTCGAGCGGCTCTTTTCTGGTCCTTGTTGGATCTGCACTCCCCTGGTACTCGAAGCCTGGATGAACCCTCTTCTGGCAGGGCTAGATCCTTCAGCTGATGAAGTTCCCGACCACACTTGGGCCATCTAGCTTTCCCCATGGGATCATCCCGAGCAGTTCAGCGATCTGCTCCAGGTTCTCGAGCTTCTCTGTCCAGCTATTCTTCTTCTCCAGAATCAGCCCCATGTCGCACAGGGTGATGGTGTTCGGCTCTTCATGGATGTAGAACCACTTCTTGTACCACTCATCCAGCGAGGTGTTCCAGGGGCAGTGCAAGTATTGGGCTTTCATGTCGTCGTGCAGATTCAGGTAGACGCCTCCAGCTATCTTTGAGCCACCGCTCCCTTTCTTCCGAAGACAGAACAGGTGGCAAAAGAGGTCGAAATGGGGCTGGAAGCCACCATAAGACTCGCAGAGATGGATGAAGGTGGAGAAAAGAAGAATCGAGTTGGGATGCAGATTGCAAATCCCAATCTCATAATACAAGCAGAGACCCTAAAGGAAAGGGTGCGCTGGAATCCCGAAACCCCATTTGAAGAAGTCTTCGAAAACCACAATCTCACCTAGTTGTGGATCGGGGAAGCTTTCTCCTTCCGGTGCACGCCATCCCGCGAGTACCTTGTTGTGGAGCACTCCCATGACGACAAGGTCTTCGATGGTCTGCTCATTGCTCCGCGACTTCCACCACTCCTTCGCCATGACTCCACCTTTCTTCTCGGCGTCTCTCTTCGCCATTAGCCTGTCCTTACTAAGGGGGTGGATGCGGTGGTGAGGGGGTTGGCAGTGATTTTTGGTGGAATAGGGTTTGGTAAGAGGAAGAAGAAGGTTGCGGCGGCAAATGACAATGGGGAACGGTGTGAGTAACTTACCAGATCTACATTATATAAAACAAAGAGTTCTGTCATTTCATCCGCCTGACATTATTGGGAGACATGTGCACGCACCACAAACAGTTGTTCACACAACCTCGAGATCTACACCAACAAACGCGCTCCTTCGTTACCAGTGTACGCGCCTCTTCGTTGATAGTGTAAGAGGGCCCACACTGACGCACCTCCATATAGGTGCCAAGCGACTATTTGCTAGAAAAGAGTAAGAAGACAGAATGACGTACTATACCCATCTGCTTTTTTGACCAGGCGTGTCAGACTAGACTTGGTAGAGAATGGAGATAAATAAATACACTGAATAAATACATCAATGGCGTTCGTGTTTTCGATGCCTGTTTTGTGCTCAAGGATGGATCAGACTCTTACAATGCTCTGGGACCGCCTAGACCACTGCCGTGCTCGGGGACTGCCCAGACCACTGCTATGCTCAAGGACTGCCCAGACCACTGCCGTGCTTGTGGACCACCCAGACCACTGCTGTGCTCAGGGACTGCCCAGACCACTGCCGTGCTCGTGGACTGCCTAGACCACTAACATGCTCGGGGACTGCTCCAACCACTAACGTGCTCAGGGGCTACTCCAACCTCTGTCGTGCTCAGGGACTGCTCTGACAATTGATGTGCTCCGGGACTATCCCGACCACTGCTCGGAGAAGGGTTCTCCTCGGCTACATGTGATTTGTACTCGCATATAGTTGAGAGATATTTATTTAGACCTTGCTACAAGGCTCATACTTCGCCTTCCAGCAAGCTCGGGGACTACATCGGTACGATGCACCTACCGGTGCATCTCGTATCGCCTGTACGACGATTGGGTTCTCAACTTAACTGGGAATTCTTTTTAGACCCTAGCACCACGTGCCTGTGTCACCTACTACTAGGCTCGGGGACTAAGTGGGTACACTTCACCTTGAGGTGAATGTGTTTTAATCGACCCCTATGCTTTAAATGATTGTAAGGATTACTATCGTGCTCGAGGACTGTCCCGACCACTGCTCGGAGAATCATTCTCCTTAGCTACATGTGATTTGTACTCACATACAGTTGAGAGACATTTATTTAGACCTTGCTACAAGGCTCATACTTCGCCTTCCAGGAAGCTCGGGAACTACATCGGTACGATGCACCTGCCGGTGCATCTCGTATCGCCTGTACGATGATTGGGTTCTCAACTTAACTGGGAATTCTTTTTAGACCCTAGCACCACGTGCCTACGTCACCTACTACCAGGCTTGGGGACTAAGTGGGCATACTTCACCTTGCGGTGAATGTGCTTGTTTTTTGACCACTACGCCTCTGATGATCAAAGATGCTACGCTTCAAGACGCACTTACATTTCTTTTCAGAAATACAAGTGGGCACACTTCTCGGGATGGAAATCTTTTTCTTTTTTCTTAAGAGCACCATACATTCTTCGGACAACCTATTTCTTCGGTGACAACGGTGGTCAAGAGATGTCAAGGACTCAGGCCTTACTTGTCGGAGAAGGTCAAAATGGCGTGTCGTAGCATAATACATGGTGCTCGGGAACTAGCTGTGGGGGTATTAACCCCTATACCCTTACGGCTAAGCTTGGGCTAGCCCAGATCGATGGGTCCGGTCCATCCAAAAGATGACGTGTGGCCCAGCCAACCTGGTTGGAGTCCCACGCAAGGAGTCAAGGCGGATTTGGCGATCAAGTAGGATCCTGGTCGGTTAGAATAGGAATCCTTATCCGACCACATATGGCAATTGTAACTGACTAGGATTAGTTTCCAGATCTATAACCCTGCCCCCCAAACTATATAAGGCGGGCAGGGGATCCCTCTAAAAAACATCTCTCATTGACATATAGCAATACAAATCAGACGCAGGACGTAGGTATTACGCCTTCTTAGCGGTTGAACCTGGATAAAACCTCGTGTTCGTCTTGCGTCACTGTCTTGTTTGTGGCTTGCGCATCTGTCTGCCGACAATCTACTACCTTGGGCATACCCCTAGGTAGACTGCCGACCATATTTCGTCGACACCCACCTTGATCTCTCCTACCTCTCGATCATGCACTACATGGTGCCCTCGACCACCTCCAGCCTTAGCCACTAAGAAAAGGATGAGAGGTGGGTGGGCGCATCAAATGTGCCTACGTAGACAGGATGCGCATGCGCGTGCACTCTATTGGGTACAAGAAGGATGACCGCCCCTCTGATAGTCCAGTGCTGGTGTAGAGCATCACCTTGGGCAGCACTCCACTGCCAGATAAGACAACAGTAGGACTCGGCTACATCACTGTAGGGTCGAGATGGTAGACTAGAGGGGGTGAATAGTCCTTTCTAAAATTAAACACGCCAGCTAACCGTGATAAATATGGAATTAAAACTATCTATCCAGCCAAGACTACACCCCTCTATCTAAGTTCACAAGCACCTTATAAAAGATCCAAATTAGGCAACAAAGGTGCCTAGCTAGCTGGGGCTCACCTAATCAATTCTAGTAGCAAGGTCACACAAACCTATGCAACTAGTACTCAAGCAACCGAGGGAGCTCCTACACAATCTAGTAAGCAAAAGCACAAAGCTCCTAAGCTCACTAGCAATACTCAATAACAAGGCTACACAAGCCAAATTAGAGAGCACAAATAACTTAGCTACACAAACTAAGCAATGTAACTAATAAGGCTGCTCAAGCCAAATTAGTTACGCAAAGGAGCTACTTCTATGCTACACAAGCAAGAAGGTAACTAGTAAGCTACATAAGCTAACTAGTTACAAGAGTAACTACACAAGCACAATATATGAAAAAGTAAATACAAGCTCATGTATGGGAATCACAAACCAATGGGAAGATGATGACACAATGATTTTATCTTGAGGTTCACTTGGTTGCCACCAAGCTAGTCCTCGCTAAGACAAGCTCCAAGGTTGCCGCTAGTCCTCTTGCTAGTGATGACCCAAAAGTCACACTCTCTCATGTGGAGTGCTTACCACAAGCTCTAGCACTTGACCCGGCCGGACCACTTATCGCTCTTCATGCCTCGCTCTACTAGAGTTGCTCTTCACGGCTCCTGTGGGGTGAGCACAATATCCCTTATAATCACTTCTCCAGAGCACCACATAACCTTCTTGTGTGCTTCGATGGAGACCACTCCACCAAGCCATCTAGGAGGAGGCAACCTCCAAGAGTAACAAGCACCACTGGCGTGCAACTCAATCACCTAGTGCCAACACTTGCAATCTCTCATGCACTACAATAGAATCATTCTCTCACTTAATGGATATGATGAGCACTAATCACAAGTGAGTTGAAGGGCCTCCAAGCACTCTCACACAAGGACACGAAGTCCCCAAGGTGCTAAGCCCCTCAAATGGTCGTCCACCACCTCTATTTATAGAGGGAGGCCTCAAACTAGCCGTTTGGGCACGTGTTAAAAAGTGTACTGTGGACAGTCCACCCTTATAGGCTCAAATAGTCCACCCTTATGCTGAAACTAGCTATTAGGTGCAGCAATGGTCACCTCAAATAGTCTACCCCTTAGGGCCCCTACAGTCCATCGTTCACCTGAAACTAGCCATTGGAGTTCAAACGGTTACCATGGATAGTCTGCCGTTCACACTCAACAACTAGTCTTGAACCTGTCCAGAACCTTTGTTCCTTAGAAATTAGCCAGGGAACAGTCCACCCTTATAGGCCTAGACAGTCTACTATTTGCCTATCAGCCCATGAATAGTGCAAGCATCGCATCCGATCTCCCTCAATTAAGAGCGTCCGAGGACCGTGGACAGTCCACCGCTAAAGGGTAGACAATCCGCCATTGTCTAGGAAGCAACCCAAGCTCCCTACGATCTCCTCCTCACTTCCAACTTCTTCTCCTTTGCAAATGTGCCAACACCACCATATGCACGTGTGTTGGCAGAAATATTTTTCCAAAGGATTTTCAATCCTTTCACCACGCCACTCAATCCTAACATGTATGCAAAGTTAGATCGCTCAAGTGGCACTAGATGACCGATATGCAAACAAGTTTGCCCCTCTTGATAGTATGGCCATCTATCCTAAACCTGATCATAAACTTCTCTTGTAACACCCTAGGTGTTTGGCTTCCACATACTTGCATTTCATTTCATAAACATATGCATCATCCATGTCACCATGCCATTATCACTGAAACATACATATGCAACATTCGCATATTTTGTTTGTTTTGTACTTTATTGCTTATGAATGGTGGTAGTGCAACATGTGAATGCAACATGAATTTCTCATACCTTGAAACATGGCAACATGGTAGTAATGTGACAAGTATAAAATAACAACAAAGTCATGAAACATGTGAAACATTGAATTGCAACATTTGAGTGAATTGCTTGTTTTGTGCTTCATCACATGTGATCATTAGAAATTGGCATTTGCAATTGTGTAAAGTGGTTGATCATGGTCTAATACACCTTAACTACACTCAGGGTAATTGTTTGGACATTGTTCATGTAGATCAAAATGACAAAATTGCCCCTTGGGAGAGGTTTGACTTGAATTGACCCTTAGAGTGCCACTATTTGACTGATTCAAAAGACCAACTTAGAGACTTTGCATGGCTATGCACTCTTTGCCAACATTGTAGCTAATTTATCAAGGAACAAAAGTTGTTTTATGATCATCTCATGAAAATGGCTAGAACATGCCCAAACATGGCCCACAAGTCAGGATTTCATGCTGATTTCACACTTAGAAAAAATTCTAAGTCACAACTACATTTTCAGTGGATCAAGCCAACTTTGGCTTGATGTAACTGCTGATCCATGGTGAATTAGATGATGGTCCTTGAAAAGAAGTTGTAGATGGATGGTAGGCCTACATTTTTCATGTACACAGTTTTTGCAAAGGAGCATTGGATTAGCCATGTTGTGATGAGTACAGGCCCGATCTTCCGAGAGGTAGCCGGTAAGTTCGATTTGTGGAGATCTCGACGTTGGTGATCCGGCTTCAAATCAGACACGATTCAAACCCTGCAACTATTACACCACTGCTCCGTTGGTTATCAACCAAGCACAACTTGATTGACCTCGCCAAGAAGGCTTTTCCTGCAAGCGAATCGAAGAGCATAAGCAAGAAGGTAAAACACGCAATCTGAAATTGCAAATATGAATGACGTGAATATCAATAAAGGATTCAAGAACTCGGTTCCAAAGGACTAATCGACACAGTGGAGGAGATCAAGAACGGGGGCCCTGGATCACTGTAAAAGGATTTATCACCACAGTTACAATGAACGATTCAGTTCCTCGATGGAAAACTAAACTCTAAACAAAACCCAATTGTGTAGCAGCGGTGGAGGCTATGTTTATAGTCTAAGACTCGACCTAGGGTTGGGGACGGCCAGGGGTTGGGCGCCCACAACTTGGGCTTAAGGCCCGACATGATACATGGCCAAGTTGGCCCAAATAGGTGACGCAGCACCTTGCCGTGGTCACACAGAATGATCCATGGACCTTCTGGAGCTGGGACTAGATCCAAAACGATGGCGTCGTCGTCCCCTTTCCAACGCATCCAAGAACGGCCCATTTCGATGTCGTATGAGAGAGTTATGACCGAAACAGTGATGACGTGTCTGCTGAATCCGAGGGACGACGTAGGCAGCTGAGTTGGAAATGAATTGCAACTTCGGGGAAGACCATGGCGTCGATGTGTCCAGCAGTGGCGATGTCCTCATCATCCTCCCCTTCTCGAATTGGAGTCATCCTCGACTCCATCTTGGCGATGTCCTCATCATCCCCTCCTTGTAGAATTGGAGTCGTCCTCGACTCCATCCCATCATCAGCGAACTCCTGCAAAAGGTTAGTGACAGCAGGCAATGCACCAGACATAAAAGGTTGACAAAACATAGTATAACATGGTGCATCAGGATTATCACATAACTCAGTAGTAGCAGGAGTTGTAGCAAGAAAAGCACCTCCTTTTAACTTAATCCCATTATTTTTAGCAATGTCTGTGGGAGGTTTATTTTTTATCTCATTAGCATGTTTAATAATATCTGTAGGAGACAAAGGCAGTAATGTAATTTTCTTGTCCTTATGTATGATAGTATATGTATTAGTTCTACCATGGTGTAAAGCATCATTATCAAATTCCCATGGGCGACCTAACAAAATGGAACAAGCTTGCATAGAGGACAACATCAAAATCAGTAGTATCATGATAAGAGCCTGTGAAAAAGCTAATGCGTGCTGATTTAGTTACCTTAGTCTTACCACTATTATTGAACCATTGAAGTTTATATGGATACGAATGTTGTCATGTGGTCAAGCCAAGCTTGTCAACCAAATCTGAACTCACCAAGTTGTTGCAACTCCCGCTATCAATGATAGTGAGAACACGACAACCCTGCACAATGAGATACATGTGGAACAAATTGTGGCAGTTGGATCTTCATCTCTTCTTCATGACCCACACGTGTACTCAACACACTGCTGCACAAGAAGGCTAGGGTAGTCCACAGCAGCAGCCACGGAGTCAATGGTGATGGCCTCCTTGTCTTGATCGCCCTTGGTGGGATCTGCATCAATGTTAGCAGCAAGGGCTAAATCATCTTCAACATCACTAGCACTTACATATCCATCCTCGGTAGCAATGAAAGCGCGACGACTGGGGCATTCCTTCATGACATGTCCCATGCCTTTGCATCGGTGGCAAATGATTTTAGAGCTGGACAAGAGGAGCTAGTAGAAGCACCCAGAGTGCCACCTTTCTTCAGCTGTGGAAACTGCACATTAGACAATTTACTTATCCCGGAAGAAAATGGAGGTGTAGATGGCTGTGGTGCAACAGGAAGCTTGGGTGTCTCCGGCTCGGAACGCTGCTGAAAATTCCTCCCATTATTAGACCTGAAAGGCTGGTGTTGTTTGCGTCCCTGTACTTCTCGTTCGGCCTTAATAGCAAGATGATACAATTGGGAAAAATTGCGCCATTCTTTGTAATCAAGTATGTTCTGTATATCATGGTTTAAACCACCAAAAAATCTAGCACTAGCATCATCATCATCTTCATTTATACCACAACGTGCTAAACCAATAAGCAATTCTTGATAGTATGCTTCTACTCCTTTATCACCTTGTTTTAAAGTTTGTAGTTTCAAACGTAAATCACGTTGGTAATAAGGAGGAACAAAACGAGATTTCATACGTTGCTTTAAAACATTCCAAGTTTGAGGCACAGCAGCAGCATTATTGGCATTGCAAAGATCACTCCACCAGAACAAAGCAAAATTAGTAAACTCACTAGTAGCAAGTCTAACTCTATGCTCAGCAGGAACATTATGAGAATCAAATTTTTGTTGAACAGCAAGCTCCCAATCTAAATATGCCTCTGGATCAACATTACCAGCAAAAGGAGGTAGACTAAATTTAATTTTAGCAAAAGGATCATTATTACCATGATTATTACCTGCCATATCCGCGACGATTGAAGTTGAGGTGGCGACGGGCACCACCGTCAGCATACGCATCTTCATCACCAAAAGCAATCCGCATCCTTCATCACTCAGCACGATAAGGTGGAGGGCGTTGCTCAAGCTGTTCAATGCGGGTGACCAGATTGTTCATGTTGTGCTGTCAGCTCGGTCATAAGATTGCGTTGTTCAGTCATGAACATTGCAAGCTCAGCCCTTGGACACGCACTCATTGAAGTCCGTCGGAGTTCCTGCCATGGTTAGAAGATAGAAAAAGACAACACCAAAGTATTATCCCTATCAACTAAAAGGAAACAAGTGGTGGTGATGGTGGTGAAAGTGGAATGCAAAATCACAAGCGGCTTACCACCAGTCTTGCCTGTATTCTTACCAACGCCAAACAGGAGCAAAACCAAAGTGGCGAAGCAATCTGTTGTTGAGCGTGGGTAACAGTTGCAAGATGAACCTGTGCTGACTAGAAGAATATGTGGAGCTATGGGTAGGCACACAATATGACAGCAAGGATTAGCAATTAATGAGTGCAGAGTAACGATTGTTCAATCTGGATCCAAAGTACAAATCACAGGTGCTGGCTAAGACATGTGTCGAGATGTAGCGCAACAAGGTGAAAACAAAGGACGATCGAAAGAACTCACAGAACAAGCAAATAGCCCAGATATCTCCTTTTTCCTGAATTTTTCCTGGATTTTTCCAAAAGGCACTAGTAGGAAACAAACTTTTTTTTACTATTTTTTTATACTTTTCTCTGAACAAGGATCACAAAAGATGCAACCACAAAAATTGGCACCTACAACTGAGGTGGGATGTGGTCTACAGAAATTCAGCACGTTCTCTGAAAAGCGTGCAAAAACTTTGACAATTTTTTTTCTATATTTTCCCGAATTTTTTTGGCAATTCTGATGAAACCAAACAGGGCAAAGCCGAGTTTGGGTCGGGTCCAAATGGTGTCAAGAAGCTGCACAAAAAATTTCAGATTTTTCTGATAAACGAGCGAAAAGTTATGCCTGTTTTACCGAAGGTATCTCAAGGTATGTTTTCCGGGAGGCACAACACGGCGGCGGCAGTTAGGGCAAAGCATCCCTAAACTCTAACACCGATCACAGCAGTAGGTATTCGCCTGATGATGTAAGGTGGGCTACGATGCAGGCAAAATAAGAGCGGCTGGCAACCTATCTAGGGTTTGTGCGGCGGCGAGAAGTTACACAAGGCGGCTAGCGGGGCAAGTCGAGTAATGTGGTGGCTTCGACTTGTTGTTTGGGAACGGTGGATGAGATAGCGGCAGAAAACAAAATCACAGCAATGGGCGATTGAACTACGACCACGAACACAATCCTAAACCAGCAACAAGACTCGACCACGGACACAAACTCAACAACACGAATCTGAAACGAAATTGCAAAGGCACAAAGGGCGATAGGACAGCAGAAATTGAAATATTTTTGGGCTTTTTGTGGACTCTAGGTAATGAACAAATATGAATCTAAGGCAAACGAGATTATACCTCGCGGTAAACCTAAAATATCTGATACCAATTAATGAGTACAGGCCCGATCTTCCGAGAGGTAGCCGGTAAGTTCGATTTGTGCAGATCATTACACCACTGCTCCGTTGGTTATCAACCAAGCACAACTTGATTGACCTCGCCAAGAAGGCTTTTCCTGCAAGCGAATCGAAGAGCACAAGCAAGAAAGTAAAACACGCAATCTGAAATTGCAAATATGAATGATGCGAATATCAATAGAGGGTTCAAGAACTCGGTTCCAAAGGACTAATCGACACAGTGGAGGAGATCAAGAACGGGGGCCCTGGATCACTGTAAAAGGATTTGTCACCACAGTTACAATGAACGATTTAGTTCCTCGATGGAAAACTAAACTCTAAACAAAACCCAATTGTGTAGCAGTGGCGGCGGCTGTGTTTATAGTCTAAGACTCGACCTAGGGCTGGGGACGGCCAGGGGTTGGGCGCCCACAACTTGGGCTTAAGGCCCGACACGATACATGGCCAACTTGGCCCAAATAGGTGATGCAGCACCTTGCCGTGGTCACACAGAATGATCCACGGACCTTCTGGAGCTGGGACCAGATCCAAAACGACGGCGTCGTCGTCCCCTTTCCAACGCATCTAAGAACGGCCCGTTTCGATGTCGTATAAGGAAGTTATGACCAAAACAGTGACGACGTGTCTGCTGAATCCGAGGACAACGTGGCAGCTGAGTTGGAAACGAATTGCAACTTGGGGAAGACCATGGCGTCGGTGTGTCCAGTGTGGTGATGTCCTCATCATGTTGACACGTCGAATACTCACTGTCAGTCATCATCCTCGAGCACTGAATCGCAATTTTTAGAAAATGTTCAGTGAACTTCATGGCCGACCGGCGTAGGAGCTGCTCACCACGTGGCATTCATGCTCGGCCGAAGCCTCCACGTCACGCGTTCGCCCTCCAGAAGAAGGCCAGCGCCTACCCGAACACACCAGCCTGCTCCATTGCCTCTCTCGCCTTCACCGCGCATAGCACCGAGTCCGTAGCCGCCCTCCATTCCCGACCGAGCATCACCGTTGTCGTGCACACTCATCACTACAAAAACGCATCGGCCATCTCGCTCCTAGCCTCGCCGTGATCCCCTCTACCTCCTCCACCCCACCGTCGGTCCAATTGTGCCTTGGTAAGGGCGAAATCACCGTTTTCTTCCACCGCCGCCATGGCTGACCACGTCGGAGACGGCGCTCCACATGGCCAGCCACCACCATGGCCTTCTCGTCCTATCTCTCTCTCGCGCTAGGTCCTAGGAGCGCTGCTGAAGCTCGTAGGGTCACCATTTAGGTCTGCGATGCCGTCGTCTCACCGGAGCCGGCCGAGCCGTGGCCGAGCGCCGCCATGGCCGTCACCACCTCCTCTTGTTGTGGTGATAGCCAAAATTGATGGCATCGCTCGATGCGCATTGTTGAGGCGAGCACTGAGGCACCGCTGACCTCGCCGGAGGAACCACCGGCAATGAGTTGCGTCATCGTCTTCCTCCGTTCCCCTATCTGTCTCGCTATCGTGCGGGTCCCGGTTGTCAGCCGCTAAGGCCAAGGTGGGAGCCAGACCTAGGCTACGCCGTTTCTGGGCTGCGCCAGCGCTTGCTTCGCGGGCCGCCATTTCTTCGGGCCAGCCCACTAGTAGTTGAATTGGTTTTCCTAATTTGTTTTGTTTTATTATTTTCACAAATTGGTGTACATTTTCAAAAATATGTATCTCCTAGTTGGTAGCTTCAAATGATGTGGTTCCAATTTTGTTGAGTTCATGATAATGTCTAGTTTCTATTAAATATATAATCCATGCCATGTTCTGTTATGAAAAATGGAGTTGCTAATTATCTCTTTTAATCATGAAGGAAATAGGGGTAATTATATCTTTTTATATGTAGCTCCAAATGGCATGAAATTTTTATGGTGTACTGCTCATATCATAAATATCTTGTAGTTAAATTTTCATATATTTTGGACACTGTATGTAGGAGATAGAAAATTCTCTTATTTGCATATATGGATCTTGTGTGAATTTTCATAATTTTTCTATAAATCCAATAAAGGTAAAAATTGGTGAGTGCTGTTCTTATGCTAGAATGATGCTAGGAAAAATGAGAAATCTATTGCTTGACACTTTTCAATAGGGTTTCCTAATTATGCTAAAAATAGACATGCCACCTGTTATTTTGGATACAACAAGTTCTTCTTGCCCAATGACTTTAAATTTTTTATGGTAGTCTATGTGAAGCATGAGATAGCTACTGTGAATTTTGTAGATTTTTCTGAATAGTTTTACTATATATTGCTTTAATCACCTAATTAACTAAATAAATTAGAAAAGGATATTAAATAATTTATTTAGAGGTTGGCACTATACTTTTTGATATTCCTCTGGTATGTGCAACAAGTTGGTAAACTTGGTTTGGTCCAATTATGCTTTTGCATCATCATTAAATAATTAAGTTAGTAACCTTGTCATTTCTGGATAGATTCTAGGTTTACTGGAATTCGATTTGGTTAACGTAAGAATCATGCTTTGATGTTTACAAATGATTTGTAGAGAATTTCATAAGCTTTTCAGAATGTTCTCTTGCAAGTCATTTGAATTTATAGAACTCTGGTTATGATTGAATTAAGGAACTACCGTGTGCATATGAAACTTTAACTGTTGTTTTAGGTATGCCTTTACTATTTCTAAGTTTGTGGTAATGTTCCTAGGTGTTAGGCCTTTAACTGAAGATGAGCATCTTTATCTTAGGTTATACAAGTTAGGTAAGTTGATCTATTCTTTAAGTTAAGTTAGATACATGCTTTAAAGTGATTTGAATAGAGCTATTCTAATCTGGTAAACGGGTGTCCAGTGATGTTTTCGTTAAACATTTACTATGATTCATACATCATGAGCATCATGTCATTCCTTATGCATCCATGATATTTATCTCGTGCATCGGCATGCAATAGGTGTACCGGAAGGGAGTGACACTGCTGGAATTCGAGGAACCGAGCGAGCAGGAGCAACCGACCCCGGAGGTTCAGGAGGTGCAGCCTTCAGGAGAAGGTGCCAGACGAGGTCGCCGTTGAGTGCCCGGATCACCATCCAGTGCAACTTTGTGAAAGGCAAGCCCCGGAGCATATTAAGCCTCCTAATTTCTGAAATGCAGTTACAGTATTATTGTTACATATATATATTGTTGCATTAAGTTTAGGCTGTTGGATGCAAACACTTGCTGCATTGGTTAATCCAATCCTTGTCCAGATATTGTTACCCTGAATCCTATGTAGCTCAGGCTCATGTAGTGCTTAGCCCTGCTTTAACATGGTAGAAGTCAGGTGATTTCCTGTCACCTATCGAGATATAGGAAGATACATATGGCACGGTTGGCTATATTTGCTATCGTGGAAAAGAACCAGTCTTAATTTGAAATGAAGACCGACGGAGGCTTGCCGATTTGCAGTGACTCTGTCTGTGTCGATTAAGGACTGAATCTTGGAGCCTTTCCTGTTCATGTTGAACGCATGCCTCTCTCTTAGTTGGCCATGTCTGAAGACCGACCGCAAAGCCGAGTAGCTCACCTCAGGCCAGGAGTCGATAAGTATAAAGTGCGCCTCGGAAGGGAGCCATAGGCGTGAGTTCAAGGGCAGGTGATTTAAAAGTCCTAATCATCCTGGCAGAAGGGTAATCCCTGAGAGTGCTGGCGCTGATCGAACCTGCGAATTTGGTTCCTGAGTTGTTCCAAAGGTGACCCACGGCTACCCTTGCTAAGTATGCCAGGGTGAGAGTTAGGAATACCCCCTCAGCTGAGTTGTAATTCGATTCGAGTCGTCGTCTCTCCCGGTTAGTGAGAACTTGATGGGCTTATCTCCAAAGTAGATACACTAAATAACCTAATGGTTTGGAAATGATGATATGATGATGACAGCCTTATTATATCTGCTATGGTTAATATTGTTTGCTCCTAATAAGTGAGTGCTCTAGTATAGGTGCTAATCTAGTGGATAGGTAAATGATGATAACTTGATGCTAAGATAAATTGGTTACTATATTCATAAGCTCTTTTATGCAACTGTGTCAAGCTAGCCCACCTCATAAGCCTTGCATGATCCTTGGTGTCTTATTTCTGGTTTGATGGGTAAGTCTAGCTGAGTACCTTCTCGTACTCAGGGTTTATCTCCCACCTGTTGCAGATGACCAGTTCTACTTTGGTTGCTGCAAGTACTGCCTTCTCCCAGCTGGGGATGAAGACTAGACCATTGGGCATGGTCTCTACTAGTTCTCATACCTGATGATGCTTTTGTGGGACATGACTTAGATCTTGGCAATGTATTTGAAAACTATGAATGTTTTGTACTAAACTATGTTGCTTCCGCACACTTCGAACTTGGTTTGTAATATGTTATTTGAACTCTGAATGGACTGTAATTCCGAATGCTACTTATGAAATGTTGTAACGAATGATGGGTTGTGTTGAATCACTACGATCTTGGCTTTGTATGTCGTAGAGTTGGTTGAAATCCTTCAGTGATTTCTGGACTACCGGGATTATGGGAGCTTAAGTACAGGAATTTGATCACTTCGGTGATCGTTTTTGTACTTACGTTCTTATGATTTGGTCGGTTCTATTACAGCTAGTATCAGAGCAAGATTCGACACTAAACATGTCATTTGTGTATTTAAAACAAAAGTATTTGTGAAAATCCTAAATTAAATACTAAGTACTTGCTAGTGGTCATATCCCTTATGCCCAAATAAGGACTCTTAGGTGGCTTATTAAAGTACTAACTTGGGGGTTCCTGCTTGTTTCTGTTTCATTGTCCATACGGCATGCTATTGTATGGATGCCATCCGCTTGGGTGGTAATGTATGGATCAAAATACCTCTACGCTCTAGTAAGTGGGAGTTGTGAGAGCATGACCGTCCAACCATTGATCTAGGGGAGAGTAGTTGTGGTTGCTCACATAGTTATATGTTCAATCATGTATCTATGAGAGTACTTAAATGTGGGTATCTCTGACGGGTAGCTGTGATACTAGAGTATATGCATCGGGGATGTATGTATGAAAGTATTTAGTTTACATGCCTTTTTGGGAAATTACTAGGCTGAAATGAAATTTTCTGTAGGTACACTAACAACGTATCATTGTAGATCGACTAGCCACCGTATACGAGAGAACGTATGTATGCCACCATATATTTCGCTAGCCTTTAATTTTTTCTAGGTTTGTGAGGACGTACGGATCATGCATGCATCATGTGCAAGCATACA
Source organism: Miscanthus floridulus (assembly GCF_019320115.1). NCBI lineage: Eukaryota > Viridiplantae > Streptophyta > Magnoliopsida > Poales > Poaceae > Miscanthus > Miscanthus floridulus. The sequence continues at coordinate 75,690,883 of NC_089581.1, forward strand.
TGGCATTTCTTGCATTACTCCCTCCTTTAAAATATGATTGTCCCGACTAATTAAAATTTCGTATCCCTTAAATGATTCTCCCCTTATGTTGCAACTTTTTGCTACAGATGGCGTACACGAAACTCACTGCTCGCAAGTCCACTGGAGGTAGGGTGCCTCATCACCGGTTAGCTCCTCGTGAGCCCCGTCCTAAGCCTACTGAGGTAGAAAGGCTGAGGACAGAGCTGGCCTAGGTGACTGCTGAGAGGAATGCAGCTCAGCACCGTTTGGAGCAAGTAACACAGGAATGGGACCAAGAGACTCTAGAGGTTCAGAGGTTGATAGTTGCTCACCGCAACTATGAACGTATGTTGATTCACGTGATGAACCAACGAAATGAAGCCTGGCATGAAGAGAATGTGTTGAGAGCACGACAGGTGGAGCTAGAGCAGCAGTTGGCAGTTGCTGAAGAGTACAATGACCATCTCCATGAGGAGGTTCACTTGTTACACAATCAACTTCACCCTCTCCTGCCACCTGATGATGAGGATGAGATGGGCTCTAGTGTCATCATGGCTGAAGGTGATGATGACATTGAGGTCAATGGACCTGAGGACGTTCCACCTGAAGAGGAGGAAGATGAGGAGTTAGAGCCTGCTAGTGATGAAGATGGAGGAGAGATCTTTGACACTGACTCTGAGGATGAGGCGTAGTTTAGCTTACTACTTAGCTAATGCGCTAGAGCTAGTCTTTTGTTGATCCTCATGCATGAACGAGTAGCTTTGTAATGAGTTAATCGTTGGGATGTAATATCGAACCCTATGTTACCTTTGATGTAAGTTTGGAACCTCTATGGCTTGGATGTAACCTATCAAATGTGTTATGCTCGACGTATGTGAGCCTTTGTTAAATTCCGTCTTTGCGGTCTATAGATCTCGTTGTTGGTTAAGTTCATCACATTTATGTGTCAATTGATGCGCTTGATGAGTTGGGTGATTGTGATGAATGATTGTGCCTCTGTTGATTATATAAATGCATTCTCTCCAATGGACTCAGTTTGGCATAATTATACAATTCATCTACAAACAGTTTCCACATCGTCAGTGCTCATTGGCTATACATTTTGCAGATGGCTTATAACCTTCGTCGTGGTCGTAGTATGGGAGATGAGGAACAACCACCTCCTCCACCGCCCACACCAGCTGAGCTAATGCAGACAGTCATTGAAATTCAGCGCATGCTAGCTGAGGCTATGCGCCATATGGCTAACCGCGATGATCCGACATGTCCGCTAAGGGACCCGAGCCAAACCAGTATAACAGCTTTAAGGATTTCATGGACACAAAGCCTCCTATCTTTTGAGAGGTAGAAGAACCATTACAAGCTGATGAATGGTTGAGTATGATAGAGCAAAGGTTTGTATTGCTCCGTTTGACAGAAGGTATGAAGGCCTTCGTATGTAGGACACCAGCTCCAAGGCCCTGCAGGCATCTGGTGGACCCATCACAGGACCACCTTCCCTGCTAAATGTCGAGATAGTTTGGGATCAGTTCTAGGCAGCTTTCAGGGGACACTTTATCCCTCCTGGTCTCATGGCCATTAAGCATACTGAGTTTATGAAGCTAACCCAAGGCAACAAGAGTCTTAATGAATACCTCCAGGCATTCAACAACCTGGCAAGGTATGCTCCCGAGTTCATGGATACTGACGCTAAAAGAATAGCTAGTTTCAAGAGGGGACTTTCCCCTAAACTGATGAAGTCTATGGGTAACTGCAAGTGTGTCACCTTCAATGAGTTTATCAGTGACACCCTAACCAGGAGAATAATGAAAAGATATATGCTGCTTCCAAGACCTGTAAAAGAAACTTTGAGGCAGGTGCTTCTCAGTCTAAGGCACCAGTGGTATCTAAGACCCAGTATCGGCCACCTAATGCTAATGTCCGGTACTGCCCACCTCAAAAGAAGAACCAAGCTAAAACCAGTTTCCGCAAGGGGTACACAATTTCCTTGCCAAAGAATACCTCTAGGCAGGTCAGCTCCAATGCCCCACCAGCAAATAGGCCATGCTGGAACTGTAACCAGCCTGGTCATTGGGCAAATAAGTTTCCCTATCCTTCCAAGTAGAATGCTCAAGGAAACATCCGTTAGGGGCATGTTCACTACATGACTGTGGAGGAAATTCCTACTGGTGAAGTGGTCACTGCTGGTAAGTTCCTTGTTAATGATCACCCTGCAGTTGTGCTCTTTAATTCGGGTGCTTCGCATTCCTTTGTGAGTTCTACTTTTGCGTCTATGCATAAGATGAATGTGATTACAATTGTCAAGGGTGGTTATTGTATTAGTGCTACTGGAAATAATATCCTGACTAACCAAGTAGTTAAAGATGTAAAGATTGAGATTAGGGATCAAGAGTTCCTTATGGATCTTGTAGTTCTACTAGGGGTAGGAATCGATGTAATCCTAGGAATGAAGTGGATGAGCAGGAATGGAGTGTTGATCGATACATCAACCCTATGTGGTAATGTTGAGGGATCCTATGGATAAGAAGGGTTTTCTAGTGCAGTTACCTCATGATATCTCTATCCACAATACAGCCAATGCTACCCTAGCCAAAGCCATTGAAGGATATACCGGTTGTCTATGAGTTTCCAGATGTCTTCCCTGATGACTTGCCTAGATTACCTCCGGACCGTGATGTAGAATTCAAGATAGAACTCATTTCGGGTATGACTCCTATTTCTCGAAGGCCCTATAGAATGCCACCTAATGAGTTGGCTGAGCTGAAGAGTCAGTTGAATGAGCTATTAAGAAAGGTTTGATTCGGCCTAGTTCTTCTCCTTGGGGTTGTCCAGCTATCTTTGTGAAGAAGAAGGACGAGTCTCTGCGCATGTGCATGGACTATCACTCCCTTAATGCTGTTACTATCAAGAACAAGTACCCTCTTCCTCGCATCGATATTCTGTTTGATCAGCTCTCCAAAGCTAAGGTATTCTCCAAGATCGATTTGAGGTCTGGCTACCATCAGATCAAAATTCATCCTGAAGATATACCTAAGACAGCTTTCTCTACTCGTTATGGCTTGTTTCGAATACCTTGTCATGTCCTTTGGGTTGACAAATGCTCCGACATACTTTATGTACCTGATGAATTCAGTATTCATGCCAGAATTGGACACATTCGTCATCGTGTTTTTTGATGATATCCTTGTATATTCTCAGAATGAAGAAGAGCATGCTAAACATCTGAGAATTATTTTAACTCGGTTACATGACAACCAGCTTTATGCTAAGTTCAGCAAGTGCGAATTCTGGTTAAACAAGATACCTTTTCTAGGTCATGTGTTATCTGGTGATGGAATTTCGGTTGACCCTACTAAGGTGCAAGAAGTCCTAGAGTGGAAGGCACCTACTATGGTCACGGAAGTTCGAAGTTTCCTGGGTTTGGCTGGCTACTATCGTCGCTTTATCTCGGATTTCTCAAAAATCACCAAGCCCATGACTCGACTACTTCAAAAAGATGAGAAGTTTGTGTGGACTCCGAAGTGTGAAGAGGCTTTCCACACTTTGTGGACCTTACTAACCTCTGCTCCTGTATTGGCACAACCGGACATCAAGAAGCCTTTTGATGTCTACTATGATGCATGTGGCACCGGTTTGGGGTGTGTTCTTATGCAGGAGGGCCGGGTCATTGCTTATGCTTCGCGCCAGCTTCGAAAACATGAAGTCAACTATCCTACCCATGACTTAGAGCTAGCTCACGGTTGTTCATGCCCTAAAATTTGGAGACATTACTTGCTAGGTAATGTGTGCAACATCTATACGGACCATAAAAGTCCTCAAGTACATCTTTACTCAACCCGAGTTGAACATGCGTCAACGACGATGGTTAGAATTAATCAAAGACTACAACCTTCAAGTGCACTACCATCCTGGTAAGGCAAATGTGGTTGCTGATGCCTTAAGCAGAAAGGCCCATTGCAATTCCTTAGTTAGTGAAGACTTTCATCTGGCACACCTCCTTCATCCTGTAGTACTCCACAATATCACTGTGGATTGCTCTCTTAGAAGTCGAATTATCGAACTCCAGAAGACTGATGTGGGTGTGTTTCACATCAAGCGGAAGATGAAAGATCAGGAGACCAAGCACTTTAGGGTCGATGACAAAGGAATTCTCTGGTTTAATGATAGGCTTGTGGTACCCAAAGACAAAGAACTTAGAAATCAAATTATGGCTAAAGCCCATTCTTCTAAATTGTCCATTCATCCTGGTAGCAGTAAAATGTATCAAGATCTCAAGTTGTACTATTGGTGGACCAAGACGAAGAAAGAAATCGCAGCTTACGTGGCAAGGTGTGATAACTGTTGTAGAGTCAAGGCTATTCACATAAGGCCTTGGATTATTGCAGCCACTCTCTATTCTTGGCTGGAAGTGGGAAGAAATTAGCATGGATTTCATTGTTGGATTACCCACTACCAAAAAGGGTTGTGATTCTATCTGGGTTATCGTAGATCGTCTAACTAAATCCGCTCACTTTATTCCGGTCAAGTCTACCTATCACCCTCACAATTATGCTGAGATTTATTTTCAACAAGTGGTACGTCTCCATGGTGTACCCAAATCCATTATTTCAGATAGAGGACCGCAATTCATGGCTCGCTTTTGGGAGTGCTTACATTAGAATCTTGGCACTCATTTAATCCGCAGTTCTGCCTATCATCCGCAAACATCAAGACAAACTGAGCGTGTTAATCAAATTCTTGAAGACATCCTTAGAGCTTGTCTTATCTCTTGCAAAGGCTCTTGGGAGGACTAGTTGCCTCTCGCTGAATTCTCTTATAACAACAGTTATCAAGAGAGTATCAAAATGGCTCCTTTTGAAGCTCTTTATGGCCGCAAGTGTAGAACTCCTTTAAACTGGGTGGAACCCAGAGAAAGAAGATTCTATGGTATTGATTTTGTAAAAGAAGTTGAAGAGCAAGTTCGAACTATACAGAAGAATATGACTGCCGCTCAGGCTAGACAAAAGAGCTATGCTGACAAGAGAAGAAAACCTATTGAGTTCGAAGTAGGTGACCATGTTTATCTGAAGGTATCCCCTATGAAAGGAGTCAAGCGTTTTGGAATTAAAAGGAAGCTTGAGCCTCGATATGTTGGACCGTACCGCATTATCAAGAAAAGTGGAAGAGTAGCCTATAAACTTGATCTACCACATGAAATGGGAGCTATATTTCCGGTATTCCATGTGTCCCAGCTGAAGAAGTGTCTTTGTATTCCCGAGGAAAGAATAGCAACAAGGAAAGTCAACTTGAAATCTGATCTTTCTTATGAGGAGAAGCCCATGCAAGTTCTGGATACTCAAGAAAGAGTGACTCGTACGTGAGTAGTTAAGTTATACAAGGTAGTTTGGAGTAATCATAGTGAACGGGATGCAACTTGGGAGCGGGAAGATTATTTAAAGGAAAACTATCCGGCTTTCTATACTGATTGGTACACTTTCCAAATCTCGGGACAATATTTTTCTAAGGGGGGAGGGCTGTAACACCCTAGGTGTTTGGCTTCCACATACTTGCATTTTGATTTCATAAACATATGCATCATCCATGTCACCATGCCATTATCACTGAAACATACATATGCAACATTCGCATATTTTGTTTGTTTCATACTTTATTGCTTATGAATGGTGGTAGTGCAACATGTGAATGCAACATGAATTTCTCATACCTTGAAACATGGCAACATGGTAGTAATGTGACAAGTATAAAATAACAACAAAGTCATGAAACATATGAAACATTGAATTGCAACATTTGAGTGAATTGCTTGTTTTGTGCTTCATCACATGTGATCATTAGAAATTAGCATTTGCAATTGTGTAAAGTGGTTGATCATGGTCTAATACACCTTAACTACACTCAGGGTAATTGTTTGGACATTGTTCATGTAGATCAAAATGACAAAATTGCCCCTTGGGAGAGGTTTGACTTGAATTGACCCTTAGAGTGCCACTGTTTGACTGATTCAAAAGACCAACTTAGAGACTTTGCATGGCTATGCACTCTTTGCCAACATTGTAGCTAATTTATCAAGGAACAAAAGTTGTTTTATGATCATCTCATGAAAATGGCTAGAACATGCTCAAACATGGCCCACAAGTCAGGATTTCATGCTGATTTCACACTTAGAAAATATTCTAAGTCACAACTACATTATCAGTGGATCAAGCCAACTTTGGCTTGATGTAACTGCTGATCCATGGCGAATTAGATGATGGTCCTTGAAAAGAAGTTGTAGATGGATGGTAGGCCTACATTTTTCATGTACACAGTTTTTGCAAAGGAGCATTGGATTAGCTATGTTGACACGTCGAATACTTGCTGTCAGTCATCATCCTCGAGCACTGAATCGTGATTTTCAGAAAACGTTCAGTGAATGTCATGGTCGACCGACGCAGGAGCTGCTCACCGTGTGGCATTCATGCTCGGCCGAAGCCTCCACATTGCGCGTTTGCCCTCTAGAAGAAGGCCAGCGCCTGCCTGAACGCACCAGCCTGCTCCATTGCGTCTCTCGCCTTCACCGCGCGTAGCGCCGAGTCCGTAGCCGCCCTTCATTCCCGACCGAGCATCGCCGTCGTCGTGCACACTCGTCACTGCAAAAATGCGCTGGCCATCTTGCTCCTAGCCTCGCCGTGATCCCCTCTACCTCCTCCACCCCACCGTCAGTCCAATTGTGCCTTGGTAAGGGTGAAATCGCCGTTTTCTTCCACCGCCACCATGGCTGACCTCGCCAAAGATGGCACTCCACATGGCTAGGCGCCACCGTGGCCTTCCCATCCTATCTCTCTCTCGTGCTAGGTCCTAGGAGCGCTACTGAAGCTCATAGGGTCACCATTTAGGGCTATGACGCCGTCGTCTCGCCGGAGCCGGCCGAGCCATGGCCGAGCGCCGCCATGGCCGTCACCACCCCCTCTTGCTGCGGTGATAGCCAAAATTGATGGCACCACTCGATGTGCATTGTTGAGGCAAGCACCGAGGCACCGCTGACCTCGCCGGAGGAACCACCGGCGACGAGTTGCGTCGTCGTCTTCCTCCGTTCCCCTGTCTATCTCACTGTCGCACGGGTCCTGGTTGTCAGCCGCTGAGGCCAAGGCGGGAGCCAGACCTAGGCTGCGCCGTTTCTAGGCCGCGCCAGCGCTTGCTTCGCGGGCCGCCGTTTCTTCGGGCCGGCCCACCAGTAGTTGAATTGGTTTTATTAATTTGTTTTGTTTTATTATTTTCACAGATTGGTGTATATTTTCAAAAATATGTATCTCCTAGTTGGTAGCTTCAAATGATGTGGTTCCAATTTTGCTGAGTTCATGAGAATGTCTAGTTAATATTAAAAATATGAGTTATGCCATGTTCTGTTATGAAAATGGGAGTTTCTATTTATCTCTTTTAATCATGCAAGAACTAGGGGTAATTATATCTTTTTCTAGGTAGCTCCAAATGTCATCCAATTTTTATGGTGTACTTATCATATCATGAATAGCTTGTAGTTAAATTTTCATAAATTTTGGACACTGTTTGTAGGAGATAGAAAATTATCTTGTTTGCATGGATGGATCTTGTGTGAATTTTCATAATTTTTTTGTAGATCCAGTAATGGTAAAATTTGGCGAGTGCTATTCTTATGCTAGAATGATGCTAGGAAAAATGTGAAATCTGTTGGTTGGCACTTTTCATTAGGGTTTCCTAATTATGCTAAAAATAGACATGCCACCTATTATTTTGGATACAGCAAGTTCTGCTTGCCCAATGGCTTTGAAATTTTTATGGTAGTCTTTGTGAAGCATGAGATAGCTACTGTAATTTTTGTAGATTTGTCTGAATAGTTTTACTATATATTGCTTTAATCACTTAATTAACTAAAGAAATTAGAAAAGGGCATTAAATAAAATGTTTAGAAGTTGGCACTATACTTTCTATTGTTTCTCTGGTATGCAAAACATTTTGCTAAACTTGGTTTGGTCCAATTATGCTTTTGCATCATCATTAAATAATTAATTTAGTAACCCTGTCATTTCTGGACAGATTCTAGAGTTACTGGAATTCGATTTGGTTAACGTAAGTATCATGCTGTGATGTTTACAATTGATTTGTAGAGAATTTCATAAGCGTTCCAGAATGTCCTCATGCAAGTCATTTGTAATTGTAGAACTCTGGTTGTGATTGAATTAAGGGACTACTTGTGTGCATATGAAACTTTAAATGTTAATTTATGTATGCCTTTACTATTTCTAAGTTTGTGGTAATGTTCCTAGGTGTTAGGCCTTTAACTGAAGATGAGCATCTTTATCTTAGGTTATACAAGTTAGGTAAGTTGATCTTGTTCTTTAAGTTAAGTTAGATACATGCCTAAAGTGATTTGAATAGAGCTATTTTACTCGGTAAACGGGTGTCTAGTGATATTTTCGTTAAACATTTACTGTGATTCATTCATCATGAGCATCATATCATTCCTTATGCATCCATGATATTTATCTCATGCATCGGCATGCAATAGGTGTACCGAAGGGAGTAACACTACTGGAATTCGAGGAACCGAGCGAGCAGCAGCAGCCGACCCTAGAGGTTCAGGAGGTGCAGCCTTCAGGAGAAGTGCCAGACGAGGTCGCCGTTGAGTGCCCGGATCACCGTCCGTGCAACTTTGTGAAAGGCAAGCCCCAGAGCATATTAAGCCTCCTAATTTCTGAAATGCAGTTACAGTATTATTGTTACATATATATATTGTTGCATTAAGTTTAGGTGTTGGATGCAAACACTTGCTGCATTGGTTAACCAATCCTTGTCTAGATATTGTTACCCTAAATCCTATGTAGCTCAGGCTTGTATAGTGCTTAGCCTTGCTTAAACACAGTAGGAGTCAGGTAATTTCCTGTCACCTACGAGATATAGGAAGATACATATGGCACGGTTGGCTATATTTGCTATCGTGGAAAAGAACCAGTCTTAATTTGAAATGGAGACCGGATGGAGGCTTGCCGGTTTGTAGTGACTCCGTCTGTGTCGATTAAGGACTGAATCTTGGAGCCTTTCCTATTCATGTTGAACGCATGCCTCTCTCTTAGTTGGCCATGTCTGAAGACCGACCGCGAAGCTGAGTAGCTCAACTCAGGCTGGGAGTCGATAAGTATAAAGTACACCTCGGAAGGGAGCCGTAGGCATGAGTCCAAGGGCAGGTGATTTAAAAGTCCTGATCATCCTGGTAGAAGGGTAATCCCTGAGAGCGCTGGCGCTGATCGAACCCGCGAATTTGGTTCCTGAGTTGTCCCAAAGGTAACCCACGGCTATCCTTGCAAAGTATGCCAGGGTGAGAGTTAGGAATACCCCCTCAGCTGAGTTGTAATTCGATTCGAGTCACCGTCTCTCCCGGTTAGTGAGAACTTGACGGGCTTATCTCCAAAGTAGATACACTAAATAACTTAATGGTTCGGAAATGATGATATGACGATGACAGCCTAATTATACCTGCTATGGTTAATATTGTTTGCTCCTAATAAGTGAGTGCTCTAGTATAGGTGCTAATCTAGTGGACAGGTAAATGATGATAACTTGCTGCTAAGTTTCAATTGGTTACTATATTCTTAAGCTCTTTTATGCAACTGTGTCCAGCTATCCCACCTCATAAGCCTTGCATGACCCTTGGTGTCTTTTATTTCTGGTTTTGATGGGTAAGTCTAGCTGAGTACCTTCTCGTACTCAGGGTTTATCTCCCACCTGTTGCAGATGACCAGTTCTACTTTGGTTGCTAGAAGTACTGCCTTCTCCCAGCTAGGGATGAAGACTAGACCATTGGGCGTGGTCTCTACTAGTTCTCGTACCTGATAATGCTTTTGTGGGACATGACTCAGACTTGGCAATGTATTTGAAAACTATAATGTTTTGTACTAAACTATGTTGCTTCTGCACACTCAAACTTGGTTTGTAATATGTTATTTGAACTCTGATGGATGTAATTCGATTGCTACTTGTGAAATGTTATAACGAATGATGTGTTGTGTTGAATCACTATGATCTTGGTTTGTATGTCAAGAGTTGGTTGAAATCCTTCATGATTTCCGGACTACCGGGATTATGGGAGCTTAAGTACAGGAATTTGATCGCTTTGGTGATTGTTTTTGTACTTACGTTCTTATGATTTGGTTGGTTCTGTTACATCTCTACACACCTATGACCAGTGAAATGAAATGCCCTATAGGTTATACCTTTGTCTTGCACATTCCATTCCATCTCCTCCAATGTTGATGCAACACATGCACCAACCTTGATCAACAAATGATATGATCCACTTCATATCATCACGAGATCTTATTAGTTCATTAATCTTGACCTCACTTGCTCTTCACCGTTGCCTTCATCCATTGGCACCAAGTCTTTCTAAAGCTTCACCGCCATGCGGTCCATCGCTCCAAAGCCTCCAACTTGCCCTTCATGCTTGCAACCGGTCTATCAAGACAAGTCTTGTCTTGATCTTCTTCACCTTAGTCACATGACTCAATGTCATGTATCATATGCAATGAGCTCCTTCATCACATGTGTGAGCCTTACAACAAATCCAAGCCATCTTCACCATCATGGCATGAGTTGCTCATACAAGTGTACCTATGGAATAATCACTTATGTATCTCACATTTAAACACATTAGTCCACTTAGATTGTCATTTGGTTACCAAAACCAAACAAGGACCTTTCAGTCACCCCACGTGGCCTAGCACTATCCAAATCCTATCTAGCCTGATGGATGGGCATACAATCATACCCACTATAGTATGGGAATCATGACTAGGAGCTAGTTCCTAACAAACCAGTCACATCCAATGCCCCTGATCTAGCCATGATGGGTCAAGGCAATGGGGTTGTGACCTAGGGAGCAGGTAGCCCATGATGGGTAGCCAGTCCCCTCATATAATGACATCATGACTTCTCCTCAAAGAAGAAGACGCTAGGATGAAGGCCATGATGACTACAATGAGTCCATGCCGCATAGGGAAGTTGGTGAACAACCGCCACTCCCATGGCACCGCCATGGCTAGCATAGTGCTACCACAATAGGCATAGTGCCGCCACCACAAGTCATGCCTTAGCATGGGGAGAAAGCCCTTGATCACCATACCTAGATGTGCTAACAAGACCAGACAAATTACTGACCAAGCTTACTAGCTTCTCTCTCCCTCAAGCTCCTAGCCACTTAGTTTGGGAGAACCCTACACTTCTACATGTAACCTAGCCCCCACGGCTATATAAGGGGAGCTTGTGGGGGGTATAACCCCACATACCCATAGCAATGGACATGGGTTGCATCATTAGGGACAGTCCAGCCCACAACATCAAGACTTGAGATGCACGGCACTGCTCAACATACACCGCAAGGCATCTAGAAGATCTAATTAGATACTATGGATATTGTAATCCAAATAAAATACCTACCATATAACTAATTAGGATACTTTCCTTGTAACCCTACTCCTGTAAAGTATATAAGGAGGGGTAGGGGTCCCCTAGTTGATATCCCACATCTCATCTCGTATTCTAGCAATACAAACCAATAGAGCACAGGACGTAGGGTTTTACGTCACATTAATGGCCTAAACCTATATAAATATGGTGTCTTGTGTCTCTATTACCATCTAGTTCCTAATCATGCACACCTCTACCATACAATCTACCATCATGGGCATACCCCTCGGTGGATTGTTGAGCATATTTAGTCGATAGTTGGTGCGCTAGGTAGGGACGTGCATGTTGATCCTATGACAAACCAGATGGCGTACCTCAAGATCAATAGCACTATAACACCCTAGGTGTTAGGCTTGCACTTTTGCACTTGCATTGCATGAGCATAAGCATCATTCATTCATATATGAGCACAAACATATGAAACACTCATATGAAACATACCCTTTGTTATTCTATGTTACAACGTGTGTATGCTCTATGGTCATTCTGGTTAATGCAAGTGGTTGATGTTGATCACTAAAACACCTTATATACACTTAGGATGGTATATGGAACAAGTTTGGTATTCATGACTTGGACCAAAACAGCCCCCAAGTCATAGTTATTGTAGAAACTCCAATTTTCATGATCCTACTTTGACCAAAGTTGAACTATAGCATAGATTGTTTGCATGGTAGTGCACCCTTAAGCAAAGTTGTAGTACTTGACTAGAGTAACAACTTTCATTTTTGAGCCAAGACCTAATTCAGTGCCTAACATAGTCCAAAGTAGCAAAGAAATATTGTTTTTGGACTTGGAGAATTTGTTGTCCTAAAGCCATTTACACTTTCAATGTACCTCACTTGGGAGCATTGTAACTGGCTAACCATTGAGAATTAGATGATGGTTCCTAAATCAAAGTTGGAGATCTCACATAGCTCTATAACTTTCACTAATACAGTTTTTGCTAATTATGCATGGTTTAGGAGTTATGGAGGCGCAAAGTTGGCTCATCAGACAGCCTAAACCGGCCATTCGCCGCGTGCGTTGTGGCCGACCAGTGTAGACCACGCGTGTTGCATGGCGGCCGTACGCTAGCATTGGCCTAGCTAGTCAGGCCAAAGGAGAGTGAAGAGTGAGGCGATGTCACTGCTCCCTCCATTTCTCACTCTCTCACCCTCGCTCTACTTCTCTCTCACCCGTCAAGCGAAACCGAGTGCCGTCGTTGTCGCTGTTGTGAGCTTCACCGAGCTTTCGCGCAGCCATCACCATTCCATTTCCAAATCGCCCATACTAATAGCTCTGCCTTGCTCCACTCTACCACCTCAACCCAGTATAGCTGCCATTCAAGCCCAAGGTAAAGGCCTACAGCTGTTTCTGCCTCCGTGACATCACCGGAGCGCCGTCGGGCTCTCGGCTCGCCGTGGCTAGGCCACTCCACTACATCGCCTGCCATCCTATTGTCTGGTTCGTAGTTGCCTTAGGTCACTACTACTCAGGCCATAGCTAGGGTAGATGCCATCGCACCATCATGTGGGAATGCACCGCCGCTCCTACTGTGCCCGCCATGGCCACGAGCTCGAGCTCACCATGGCCAGTAGCCCCTAGGTCTCGCCATCCCCCGCTCAAAGGTGTTTATGCATAGCCATGAATGCTAGCTCCTACTGCAAAGATGGAGACCCACCTCTTGCCATTGGTTAGCTAGAACAGAGAGCTCCGCCATGTGTGCTGGGCGTCGTCGTGCTGCCATGCATGCGGTTAGGCTTCCCCACTACTTCACCATGGCCAGATCTTGCTCTAGAGCTATGCTAGGTCACCATAGAGGTAGGACCATCCTCACCAGAGCCTGCCATGGCTAGCGCGCCACTGTGCGACCACTGCCATCCACCATGCTCATCAGTGACCTTGCTCTGGTGAGCCGCCGACCCAACCTAGGGTACCCTTGGGTGCGGGTTGACGTGAGCAACATGATGGTGCCCGGACTTTCATTGGAGACCTCGCCGACGGTGAGCTATCACTGGTCAACCTCTGTTCCTTGCCTCTGTTTCACTATTGAGCAGGCCTGTTGACCACGGGCCCCATTTGTCAGTCTATGTGTTCTTTGATTTTCTTATTTTTTCACATATTTGAATACATGTATCAAAAATTCAGATCTAGAGCTAGGAGTGTCCAAATTGAGTGAACCAAATTTTGTTGGATTCATCATGAAGTGTACTATTTGATAAAAATATGAAACCTACTGTTTGGAATATTTTTCTAGGAGAATTAAATTGAGTTAGATAAGTGCTTTTAAAGTAGTTTATATCTTGTAAAATGCATAACTTGAGCTAGAAAAGTGATAAAATTATGATTCAAATTTTGATGATTTTGTGTTGACATTCTCTAGCTAAGAAAAATACTAAACCTACAGTAAGCATAATTAGAGTATGGTCTTCCTATTTAATCTCAAATAATTGCTAGTTTCTAGTGAAAATAATTGGGGTAAAAATACATAACTAATGATCATGTAAATTTTTACACAGTGATATGGTGCTAGGATGAATGTAAAAAAAGTTGGAAATCTATTGTTTGATACTTTTCACTAGGCTAAACTATTTTTGCTGAAATAAGCCTATGCAAGTTATCATTTTTGTAGAGATGGCTATCCTTATCCAAATGGTATGAAATTTGTGCAGTAGACTTTTGGGGCCTATGTAGGCTACTGTAATTTTCTCAGAATTTAGTGTGCAATTTTGATATATTTTCCTTATTTCACCTCAATGTCCAAATAAATTAATAAAAGAATTTAAATAATTTATTTGGGCTTGTCGATTATGTTTTCTAAAGTGTATATGATGTCTATGAACTGTTGGTACCATTGGTTGTGCCTAAATTTGATTGCTTGTATGCAGTGAAATATTAATTGCTCTATAATTCAATTATAGTGACGTTTTGGATAGTTTTGGTTGTAAGTAAATTGCATGGGTAAAATAATGTTTGCTGTGAATCTTGTCAATAATAAAGTTGTAGATAACTTACTTATCTTGCTTGTTTCAAATTTTCATGGCAATAGGCTAAATAGTTTGAGAGTTATAGTTGTTGGAAGTTGGTCTCCAGAAGTGCTTGTTCTCTGGAATTTCTGGACAGATTTGAGAAATTGCTTTGTTTGACCTTAATAGCTATTGAATCATCTTGAGATGACTATAAGAAAGTTGTAGGAAGTTTTATAAGGTTTTCAGAAAGTCTAAGATCATAACATTTGGTTGAGCAAAACTCTAGATATGGCCAAAATAACTAGTTGTTGTTTATAGTAGGAAATGACTAAATCAATTATAATTGTTTGTCTTATGTGATGCTTGTGTAGATGCTTAGGCTAATTAAGATTAGTTGTTAGCTGCAGGTTCTAAGCCTCTTACTGATTATGAACAACTTTACCTTAGGTTACTAGAACTTGGTGAGTGTATGTTTTTTGTACTATAGAAGAGATATGCACCTACTCAGTAAAGATCAACTAGAAAAAAGTTATACATCTACTTGGTCAATGAATGTTAAACTTATCATACATCTTGCGGATAACCATGCTCATGCATATATAATTTATCATATCATCTCATCTCTTATATATTCATGATACTCATTTGTGCATATCCATGCAATAGGTTCCCCAGAAGGAGTGACTATACTCGAGTTCAAACCTGAGCATCAGGAGGAGCAGGAGGTTCAGGTCGAAGGAGTCAATGTGGAAGATTTTCCTGAGTGTCCTGACCACCAACCTTCCCCATTTCTGAAAGGTAAGCCCTGGAGAATTATAAGCCTCCTATGTTTTTACAAATATCACTTGCGCCATTTATGTCTGATGCATTAGGTTATAGGAGTTCATTGGAAACAGTTGTTGCATATATTTTCCTTGTCTAGACCAATATATCTTGAATCCTATGTAGGTTTAGGATCGAATATATGCTTAGCCATGCTTAGTTTGATAGAAGTCGGGTGATTTTCTATCACCTGCGAGATATAGGTAGATATCTTGTCACTGTTGGCTATAATTGATATCATGGAAATAACCATGTGTTGATGAATAAAAAGGAGACCGGGCGGGATTGAGATAGAGAAGCAACAAGGCATGAAGGTTTTGGTGCCTATTTATCCCCGTCTGTGTCGGTTGAGGACCGATTTGTTGTACGTCCTCACGTCATGTTGAACACATGCCTAGCACTTAACTAGCCGGATAACTCGTTCCGACCGCAAAGCCGAGTAGCTCAATTCAGGCCAGGACCTAGTAAATGAAAGTGCACACATTGGAGACAGTAAGAATGTGCGGGGAGCTAGTGACGTGAGTCCAAGGGTAGGCCAGTCCTGAACTTTCTGGCAGACTGGTAGAATCCTTGAGAGCGCGGCATTGCTCGAATCCACGACTGTACCTAAATTGTACCAAAGTTGACCTGACACGACCCCGACAGGGAAAGTATGGGTTTGTGTTAGGAATAACTTCCCAGCTAGTTGGAATCGATTCTCTCCCGGATAGTGAGAACTTGACTGAGCAGCGGCAACGTAGCATTAATTGATGGAACTTGATGGCTATGATGATGCTCAAATTATTATATCGGATACGGTCACTAATACTTGTTAGCTTAATCAAGTGATTGCTCTAATACATGTGCTAATATAGAGGAGCTTAATTGAATAAGTATTCAATTTGATGTTAAACATATTAAATCTCCAAGTTATGTTACTTAAGCTTTTATGCAAAATGTTGTCAAGCTAGCTCCAACGATAAAGCCTTGCATACTACTTGGTGTCATATTATTTCTGGTTTATGACGGGTAAGTCTAGCTGAGTACATTCTTATACTCAGGGTTTATTCTCTTTTGTTGCAGATGATATGATCTATCATAGGTACTGTAAGAACTATCTTCATTCTATCGTGGATGAGGACTAAACCATGGGGCATGGTACTCCTAAGATATACTCTCTGTTCTGTTTTTGCTGGAAATGACTGTGGTACTGGTATGTATTTGAACTAAGTATGATGTTGATGTCAAATTATTTTGCTTCCGCTATTTAAACTTGGTTTGTAATAACTATGTGAACTCCAATGTATGTGAGATACTTGTGAACTATTTATGAACTGTGATGTAACATGTGACTGGTTATGTTGAATCATGTACGATCTTGGTTTGTATATTGGTTTATTTGAGATCCTTCGTGATTTTATCGGACTACCGGGTTTATATGGGTTCAAGTATGATAGTTTGTTCGCTTCGGTAATTGCTACTGTATCTATGCCCTTATAAATTGGACGATTCTGTTAGAGGCACATTCTCGCTGATGACCTGTGCGTCCAACCAGTCGCACACGCCACTGTTGGGGAGGTGCACCTACACTAGGACGCTCGCCGCAATATCCGATCTCCAGATGCTCCGTAGGAGCTTCACCGTGTTCACGTGACTGGATCAGACTCATGGCCCCATCTCCGAGTTGAACTCAGATCTCCTGCAGTTGGCGCCGTCCTGTGGGATCAAGATCATCTAGAGTCTGATCGGGTGCCCGTTTGAGCACATCTGTACTCAAAATTGGATAAGCAGCCGCACGCGTCAAACTCCATCATCCTCGCCATGCGCCTCACGCAGATGTGGTCGGTGGTTCAAGATAGGCTTTAAGGATGAAATCAATTCCATCTCTATCCACACCTGCTTCAAGTAGAAGTTCTGAGTCAACTACGTCTTTGAGTTCTGATCCTGCAAGGTTTGATCAGACTACTCGGTTACCACATGCATGTACGAGCAAGCAAGCAAATTATGCATGGTCTACATCACCGTAACGTGAAGACGATGCAAGAGCAAGGCCAAGACATATATGGATATATGCATGCACGAACGGGTTATGCAAACCACGTCCGACTATCAAACCCTCCAAACTCTACCTCAACGATTGAGTTCGACTCCTACTCGTACATGCTATGGGGCTTCAGCTTCTGCGCTACTTGCCTCTGCTATGACAAGAATCCGACGTCTCCATGACACGATTCAATCCGGCTCATGATCACCACGCATGCAAGCAATCAGGAGTTGCATGTATGCATGCATATATCTTGCATGTACTCAGCATCAAGGCCATGGATTTATCACTCCGGCAGCAACTACGAAGACGACGCATGCATCAAGCCGTCGAATCGTCTATGCCACCGAAGGCATCAAGCACCCATGCAGATCGATTCCGTCAATTGCATTAAGCCGCTAAGCGAGCCGCCTGAGTCATCAAGCGAGCCGTATCGCGTCGCAATGATGATTGCCACGAAGAATGGCGCTATGATGACCGTGACCGCCGCCATGATGACAGGCCAAAAAGCTCAAGGGTCGGGCAATTTTGATGAAGCCAACCAGATAACGACATACGCTGCCAATCGTCTATCTAAAGCTAAGTACCCTTCATATATCTATATTTAATACAATCTTCTCCACGGCGTTTCTCCAATTGATTTTTCTCCAGTTAATCTCCATTTTTAATATCTCTAAGATACTCCATTTATTCTCTGTGTTTAAGATGCTCCATTCGTTCTCCATAATACAATATCTTAAAGATATTCTTCATCAACTTGCCAACCAGCCACATTCTTATTTGTGTCACCCAGAGACAACCCTGTCCTCCGACTTCGCTCCTACACGTGCATGAGTCACGCTCTGCTTTATGGACAGTCAGCAGTGACTCCTTGGCGACGGTCTTTCTCTTATGTGTACATGGGTGCCGGTCACTCCGCACTATGGGGTTTGGGCTAGTCGGGTCTGGTGATTGAAAGGTCTTTGTTTGATTTTGGTAATGGTAATTGAGTGACAACTTAGGTGGACTAATGTATGGTTAAGTGATTTACATAGGAGATTAGTCTATAAGAACACTTGTATGAGCAACTCATGCCATAGAGGTGAAATGGCTTGGATATGTTGCATTGCTCACACATGTGATGATGGAGCTAATTGCATATGAGACATGACATGGAGTCATGTGACTAAGGTAGAGAAGATCAAGACAAGACTTGGTTTGACGGACTGGTAACAAGAGTGAAAGGCAAGTCGTGGACTTAGCGCCGATAGACTGAGGCAATGGTAAAGAGCAAGTGAGGTTAAGATCAATGAACCAATAAGGTCATGTGATGATATGAAGTGGATCATATCATTTATGATTATATTGGTGCATGTGTTGCATCGATATCGAATGAGATGAAATAGAATGCTCAAGGCAAAGGTATAACATATCAGGTATTTCATTTCACCGGTCATAGATGTGTAGAGAAGTTTATGACCAGGTTTAGAATAGATGGTCGTATTATTAAGAGGGGCAAACTTGTTTGCATATCGGTCATCGAGTGATCTAACTTTGCATCATTGCTAGGATCGAGTCGCGTGGTGAATTGAGTGACTAATCCTTTGGAAAACATTAGTGAAAAGCTAACACACGCATAAGATGGTGATCACTTGGTGATGTTGGCACATTTGTAATGAAGAAGTTGGTGCTAAAATGGATCAAGTTGGAGAGGAAAAGTAGAAGAAAAGGGCTAGTTATGGTTGTCCAGGGTCGGAAGTTGTGACCTAACTCGTAGCCAATATAGAGGGTGTTACCGCCCTTTCCGGTGGCAAAAAAAAGTGGGCACTACCACCCCTAGGATAGTGCACCGCCACCCTAGGGCGGTGCCCAAAAACAGCAGCAACCCCTTTTGTATTTCGGGCATAACTCGTAGCTCCAAACTCCGATTTCAATGATCTAGGTCTTTTTGGAAAGCTAATGAATAACTCTACAAGGCTGAAGTGGTGGAAATTGATTTGAAGAAAGTTTTGTTCACCAGACTGTCTGGTGACCATGGTGGTGTGGCACCACCCCTTTTTCTAGAGAGCTAGGAAACTTGTCGTGGGGCATCACCACCCCTAGGGCGGTGCACCCCCCCCCCCCCTATGTCTAGTGCTAGGGTCCCAACAGCTAGTTTGAAATAGCCATTTCAATTTGACCATTGGGCACTGCCACCCTTTGTCCGGTGCCCTCACATTGCTATTCGGTGACCACGCAGAAATGTGTTCCTTGGCTCCAACGGCTCTATTTGGTTTGGGGCTATAAATAGAGGTGGAGCTCGGGCTTGGCTGAGGTTGAGCACCTTTGGGATGTGTTTCCCTTGTGTGTGCTTGGTTTGAGAAGCCTCTAACTCACTTGTGCTTGCAAGAAGTGTGAATCCATTGCGAGTGAGTGATTCTAGTGCATTGCATTCTGAGATTGCATCAAGTGGCACTAGGTGATTGAGTTGCAAGCTGGTGGTGCTTGTTTCTCTTGGAGGTGGCCACCTCCTAGATGGCTTGGTGGTGGTCTCTGTCCAAGCATGCAAAGAAGATTGTGTGGTGCTCTGAAGAAGTGATTGTGAGGGGTATTGTGCTCATCCCGCGGAAGCCGCGAAGAGCAACTCTAGTTGAGCGTGTCATTGAGCTACCCTCACTTGGTCCATGGGGTTCTTGTGGCGCCCAATGTGTGGGCTTGGTGTGGTGCCAATTAGCTGCCAAACCACCAAGTGAACGGTCAACACAACAGGGACTAGCATGTTGGCAAGCACGTGAACCTCGATATAAAATTCACCGTGTCATCCTTGTCTTCCCATTGGTTTGCATCCCTTTTACACAAGCTTGTATTTACCTTCATATACATTGTGCTTGTGTAGTTGCTCTTGTAATTAGTTAGTTTGTGTAGCTTGCTAGTTACCTTCTTACTTTGGTAGCATAGTAGTAGCTTCCTTGCGTGGCTAATTTGGTTTGAGTAACCTTGTTAGTCACACTGCTTAGCTTGTGTAGCTAAGTAATTTATGCTCTCTAATTTGGCTTATGTAGCCTTGTTATTGAGCATTGCTAGTGAGCTTAGGAGCTTTGTGCTTTTACTTACTAGTTTGTGTAGGAGCTCCCCCGGTTGCCAAAGTACTAGTTGCATAGGTTTGTGTGCCCTTGCTATACTAGAATTGTTTAGGTGAGCTCTAGCGAGTCCGGCACCTTTGTTGCCTAATTAGGATCATTTAAGGTGCTTGATAACTTAGATAGATGGGTGTAGTCTTGGCTAGATCGACAGTTTTAATTCTGCATTTGTTTCGATTAGCCGGTGTGTTTAAGTTTTAGAAAACACTATTCACCCTCTTTCTAGTCCGCCATCTCAAACCTACAGTGATACAATACAGAACCAACTAGAAGAAAATTACTCATATTTTAAATATGAATACTTCAAACAAACATAATGTTTATCCACTCCGCTTTGCTGTCTTCATCGCTGAGTTCATACGTTTTATTTTTACATCATGTACTATCCATTCTACATATTTGTATTGCAGGGGCCTGGTTCAGTCAACAAGCTTATTTTTTACGCTTGGGGACTGAATCATCCGGGAAGGACAAAAGGATCATCGTCTGGATGGTCGCACCACCTGGCAATCAGACTTCTCCATCGATCAACTGGTCGAACTGCTAGGCTCATGGACTTCATCGTTGACCAGTTATCGGACAGTTTGGCACTCACTTCTACTCAGTGCTCACTTCGCCGCTGACCAGTTGGTTGGATTGTTCGGTGCTTGCTTGTTCGCTGACCAGCTAATCAGATTGTTCTTCGCTTGGGCTTCATCGTCAGCTATGCTGGGGGCTTGCTAGCTAAGCTAGGGACTCCTTGGCGATCAAATTCTTTGTGCAAGCATCGCCAGCTAAGCTAGGGACTCCTTGGTGTTCGGATTCTTTGTGCAAGAGTTGCCAGCTAAGCTAGGGACTCCCTTGGAGGTCGGATCTTGCTATGTCCCATCGATGTGCTATCAAGTTGCTCCATGCTATTTGAATCAGGGTGCTGATCTTGGGCACCATGTCTGGGGTCTTGATACATACATGACAGATGACATTGGCAAGCTTTCAGACTTATTTTCTTTGGCCCTGCTACAAGATTTATTTCTTCATCTTCCAATAGGCTCGAGGACTAAGTGGCTACACTTCACCTACCGGTGAATGTTGTGCTTTTTTCCTAATTTACCCTCCTTATTGACTAAGTCATGGATGATAATTATTTGACCTCGCAAACAGGGTCTAAGTGGCTACACTTCTCCTAAGGGGAAGAATTTTCAAATTTTATTTTGAGCCCCTTACATCCTTCTGGCACGCCTTACTTGAGCAGGTTTGAGCCCTGCAGACCAGTTAAACTGGTTAGCTATCTATTTTCTTTGATGGATTACTAGTTAAACTGGTTGGCTTCAAGCTAGACTGCTCGAACATGATCAAGACGGTGTTGCTCAAATAATACAAGGCGCTCGGGGACTAGCTGTGGGGGGTATAACCCCAGATACCCATGGCAATGGACTTACGGCCATGACATCAAGACTTACGGCACACGACACTGCTCGACATACACCACAAGGCATCTAGAAGATCTGATCGGATACTATAGATATTGTAATCCAAATAGAATACATACCATATAATTGATTAGGATACTTTCCTTGTAACCCTACCCCTCTAGGGTATATAAGCAGGGGCAGGGGTCCCTAGTCGACATCCCACATCTCATCTTGTATTCCAGCAACACAAACCAATAGAGCACAAGATGAAAGATTTTACGTCATATTGACAGCCTGAACCTATATAAATCTTGTGTCTTGTGTCTCTGTTACCATCTAGTTCATGATCACACACCTCTACCACACAATATACCATCATGGGCATATCCCTTGGTGGTCTGCCGAGCATCTTTAGTCAACAGAGCTGGGCCTTCTTTATGGACAATCGATTTCCTTTTCCTCGAATCCTTTCTACCTGTAGAACCCTAGCTTGCATGTCCCCTGTTGTAAGCCATTTGGAGCACTTGAATATTGAGGAACATGTACTCGTAGTCTCTTGCACTAGATGTAGAGCTTCATCCTGATGAGGACATCGCCACGCTGGACACACCGACACCATGGTCTTCCCCAAGTTGCAATTCGTTTCCAACTCAGCTGCCACGTCGTCCTCGGATTCAGCAGACACGTCGTCACTGTTTCGGTCATAACTTCCTCATACGACATCGAAATGGGCCGTTCTTGGATGCGTTGGAAAGGGGACGATGATGCCGTCGTTTTGGATCTGGTCCCAGCTCCAGAAGGTCCATGGATCATTCTGTGTGACCACGGCAAGGTGCTGCGTCACCTATTTGGGCCAACTTGGCCATGTATCGTGTCGGGCCTTAAGCCCAAGTTGTGGGCGCCCAACCCCTGGCCGTCCCCAACCCTAGGTCGAGTCTTAGACTATAAACATAGCCGCCGTTCTTGGATGCGTTGGAAAGGGGACGACGATGCCGTCGTTTTGGATCTGGTCCCAGCTCCAGAAGGTCCGTGGATCATTCTGTGTGACCACGGCAAGGTGTTGCGTCACCTATTTGGGCCAACTTGGCCATGTATCGTGTCGGGCCTTAAGCCCAAGTTGTGGGCGCCCAACCCCTGGCCGTCCCCAACCCTAGGTCGAGTCTTAGACTATAAACACAGCCGCTGTTCTTGGATGCGTTGGAAAGGGGACGACGATGCCGTCGTTTTGGATCTGGTCCCAGCTCCAGAAGGTCCGTGGATCATTCTGTGTGACCACGGCAAGGTGCTGCGTCACCTATTTGGGCCAACTTGGCCATGTATCGTGTCAGGCCTTAAGCCCAAGTTGTGGGCGCCCAACCCCTGGCCGTCCCCAACCCTAGGTCGAGTCTTAGACTATAAACACAGCCGCCGCCGCTGCTACACAATTGGGTTTTGTTTAGAGTTTAGTTTTCCATCGAGAAACTGAATCGATCATTATAACTGTGGTGACAAATCCTTTTACAGTGATCCAGGGCCCCCGTTCTTGATCTCCTCCACTGTGTCGATTAGTCCTTTGGAACCGAGTTCTTGAACCCTCTATTGATGTTCGCGTCATTCATATTTGCAATTTCAGATTGCGTGTTTTACCTTCTTGCTTGTGCTCTTCGATTCGCTTGCAGGAAAAGCCTTCTTGGCGAGGTCAATCAAGTTGTGCTTGGTTGATAACCAACGGAGCGGTGGTGTAACGGTTGCAGGGTTCGAATCGTGTCTGATTTGAAGCCGGATCGCCAACGTCGAGATCTCCACAAATCGAACTTACCGGCTACCTCTCGGAAGATCGGGCCTGTACCCATCACATCCCAAACTAGTATAATTCCTTGTGTCTCGAGTGCTAGCCATCGACTCCCTTGAGCAGCGTGGAGCTAAATTTACTCGTCGCTCAAAACACCGACAGTTAGCATTTTTCAATCAATTTGAAAGGCTTTTCTCTTGCATCTCACCATGTCACTAGTCGCAATGCATATGCAAATGAGACTCACACTTAGTGGCACTAGAAAACCATTACAATTAAAGATTTCCCCTCTTTATAGTATGGTTATCTATCCTAAATATGATCACGCACTCTATTGCGTCTTGGTTGGCAAAACAAAATGGCCCTAGCTCTTATACCTTTGCCTTGAGCCCATTTTGTTTTTCTCTTTCTTCTTTTTCAAGTTGAAGGACTTGATCACCATCCTTTTGGCCAACTCCATCACATGATTGCCATCTTGCTCCATCACTTGGTGTGAACCAACCTATCTCATGTCACTTAGAGCAAAGGGTTAGTTCACCTATGTTTCATCAATTATCCAAAACCAAACTAGGGCTTTCACATGATGGCTAAGCTTGTGTCTAAGATGCCAAGTTGTTGCCTTTTGTGGTGTTTATGTGGAGATCAATGAGGAGGATGAGATGATCCTCGCTGCCTTATGTCAAAGGACAAAGCCGCTGAACAAACACTTGGTTTGATATCATTCTCTATAGGTTCAAAGATAGATGCCAAGGTTACAATAGGTGGATATGCTTTGCTGATTGTTATATACTTCTCCCATACTTGGGATTGTAGTCAGTTTAGCAAACCACATGCTATTTTAAAGTAGGCTTAACTACAAATTTTGTTATTAGCAGAGTTAAATGCGTTATTAGCAGGGTTATGTCATTATAAACATGAGGGAGTAAATTCGTGATGTCTGTATTTGTTTGCGCAGAAAGATGACCTTGTATAAAACTGAACA
Source organism: Miscanthus floridulus (assembly GCF_019320115.1). Lineage (NCBI taxonomy): Eukaryota > Viridiplantae > Streptophyta > Magnoliopsida > Poales > Poaceae > Miscanthus > Miscanthus floridulus. The sequence continues at coordinate 75,715,399 of NC_089581.1, forward strand.
ACAACATTATTGTGGTGTATAGAGAGTATGTGACTTTCTCTCTCTCTTTTTATTTCCTATAAATAAGGATTGCACTAATGAATGTGTCATTTGTAGGGTTGGGAAGTTCTTAAGCCGATATGAAAGTGAGAAATTTTCGAAAGCCCTCAAGCGCATACCATTGCTAGAGTGCTGGGCAGATACTCTACTACTAACAGAGCTAGAAAATAGGTCTCCTAGTATCATGTATATCATGTATCAAGCAACATGCCTCTTCTCTTCAATCATGAACACAAAGAAGGCCAAGCGGTTCTATGAGCTATTTTACTCCCTTGTGTTTGTAATGACATAGGGAAGAACAAGAGGCTGTGTTTTGCGCTCTACCCAGAGAAAGGTACTTTATAAGACTATGCCATTTAATGAGGGAATTTTATTTTCTCTTTGGAGATCAGTATTTAATTAAACATACTCCATCCATCTTAAAATATGGGATTAAAATCTATCCTATGTCAAACTATCACAAGTCAAAGCATGGTTCAAAAAAGGCGCTCCTAGGCCCTTGCCTACGTGCGCTTATGCGCTAGGCGAAGGGTCACCACCTCACCTAAGGGGGTAGGCAAAGGAAAATGCGGTGTGCCCCTAGATCTAGGGCTACACTACCTGCTGGAGGGATGATGGGTGGCTGGGAGCATGCTAGGAGGAGGCTAGCGGTGTCTGGTGGGCACGAGCATGGTCGATAGGAGGGTGGACAGGCAAAGGCTAGGGCATAATAGGGAGAAAGGTGGGTTGCGGGCACGGTCAGGAGGCATGGATGTCGGCCGATGGTGGGGGAGGAGGTAACATCGACGGAGACGGTGGCAGCTGATGGCGAAGGATACGTCGGGCGCTGGTGGTGGCACGGGCGAGCAACGCAGGCAAGCGGCGAGCACAAGAGAGCTTGGGAGGGAGAGAAACTAAAATAGAGGCTAGTAGGGGAGGGGATAAGACGTGGTGGGGGTTGTGGTGGAAGAGTTGGGCCGTTAAATGGGCCTTTTGCTCTTTCTCCCAATTCTATGACTACTGATCTTCTATTTTTTCTTTTCTTTTAAGTATATATACATGTACTAGTTGAGTGCCCATGCATTGCTACGGGCATACAAAAAATCTGATGACATGCAGCCGCATGGGTAGAACAAACGTTAAAGCTCATATCCTCACAAATAGTTAGCTCCAAAACACAAACATAAGATATATATAACATCCAAATCAGTAATATCCCACAAGCCATCATATACTACTTGTCTCCTATTGTTCTCGTGATGCCATCGTTTTGGATCTGGTCCCAGCTCCAGAAGGTCCGTGGATCATTCTGTGTGACCATGGCAAGGTGTTGCGTCACCTATTTGGGCCAACTTGGCCATGTATCGTGTCGGGCCTTAAGCCCAAGTTGTGGGCGCCCAACCCCTGGCCGTCCCCAACCCTAGGTCGAGTCTTAGACTATAAACACAGCCGTTGTTCTTGGATGCGTTGGAAAGGGGACGACGATGCCGTCGTTTTGGATCTGGTCCCAGCTCCAGAAGGTCTGTGGATCATTCTGTGTGACCACGGCAAGGTGCTGCGTCACCTATTTGGGCCAACTTGGCCATGTATCGTGTCGGGCCTTAAGCCCAAGTTGTGGGCGCCCAACCCCTGGCCGTCCCCAACCCTAGGTCGAGTCTTAGACTATAAACACAGCCGCCGCCGCTACTACACAATTGGGTTTTGTTTAGAGTTTAGTTTTCCATCGAGAAACTGAATCGATCATTGTAACTGTGGTGACAAATCCTTTTACAGTGATCCAGGGCCCCCGTTCTTGATCTCCTCCACTGTGTCGATTAGTCCTTTGGAACTGAGTTCTTGAACCCTCTATTGATGTTCGCGTCATTCATATTTGCAATTTCAGATTGCGTGTTTTACCTTCTTGCTTGTGCTCTTCGATTCGCTTGCAGGAAAAGCCTTCTTGGCGAGGTCAATCAAGTTGTGCTTGGTTGATAACCAATGGAGCGGTGGTGTAACGGTTGCAGGGTTTGAATCGTGTCAGATTTGAAGCCGGATCGCCAACGTCGAGATCTCCACAAATCGAACTTACCGGCTACCTCTCGGAAGATCGGGCCTGTACCCATCACATCCCAAACTAGTATAATTCCTTGTGTCTCGAGTGCTAGCCATTGACTCCCTTGAGCAGCGTGGAGCTAAATTTACTCGTCGCTCAAAACACCAACAGTTAGCATTTTTCAATCAATTTGAAAGGCTTTTCTCTTGCATCTCACCATGTCACTAGTCGCAATGCATATGCAAATGAGACTCACACTTAGTGGCACTAGAAAACCATTACAATTAAAGATTTCCCCTCTTTATAGTATGGTTATCTATCCTAAATATGATCACGCACTCTATTGCATCTTGGTTGGCAAAACAAAATGGCCCTAGCTCTTATACCTTTGCCTTGAGCCCATTTTGTTTTTCTCTTTCTTCTTTTTCAAGTTGAAGGACTTGATCACCATCCTTTTGGCCAACTCCATCACATGATTGCCATCTTGCTCCATCACTTGGTGTGAACCAACCTATCTCATGTCACTTAGAGCAAAGGGTTAGTTCACCTATGTTTCATCAATTATCCAAAACCAAACTAGGGCTTTCACATGATGGCTAAGCTTGTGTCTAAGATGCCAAGTTGTTGCCTTTTGTGGTGTTTATGTGGAGATCAATGAGGAGGATGAGATGATCCTCGCTGCCTTATGTCAAAGGACAAAGCCGCTGAACAAACACTTGGTTTGATATCATTCTCTATAGGTTCAAAGATAGATGCCAAGGTTACAATAGGTGGATATGCTTTGCTGATTGTTATATACTTCTCCCATACTTGGGATTGTAGTCAGTTTAGCAAACCACATGCTATTTTAAAGTAGGCTTAACTACAAATTTTGTTATTAGCAGAGTTAAATGCGTTATTAGCAGGGTTATGTCATTATAAACATGAGGGAGTAAATTCGTGATGTCTGTATTTGTTTGCGCAGAAAGATGACCTTGTATAAAACTGAACAACAACATTATTGTGGTGTATAGAGAGTATGTGACTTTCTCTCTCTCTTTTTATTTCCTATAAATAAGGATTGCACTAATTAATGTGTCATTTGTAGGGTTGGGAAGTTCTTAAGCCGATATGAAAGTGAGAAATTTTCGAAAGCCCTCAAGCGCATACCATTGCTAGAGTGCTGGGCAGATACTCTACTACTAACAGAGCTAGAAAATAGGTCTCCTAGTATCATGTATATCGTGTATCAAGCAACAAGCCTCTTCTCTTCAATCATGAACACAAAGAAGGCCAAGCGGTTCTATGAGCTATTTTACTCCCTTGTGTTTGTAATGACATAGGGAAGAACAAGAGGCTGTGTTTTGCGCTCTACCCAGAGAAAGGTACTTTATAAGACTATGCCATTTAATGAGGGAATTTTATTTTCTCTTTGGAGATCAGTATTTAATTAAACATACTCCATCCATCTTAAAATATGGGATTAAAATCTATCCTATGTCAAACTATCACAAGTCAAAGCATGGTTCAAAAAAGGCGCTCCTAGGCCCTTGCCTACGTGCGCTTATGCGCTAGGCGAAGGGTCACCACCTCACCTAAGGGGGTAGGCAAAGGAAAATGCGGTGTGCCCCTAGATCTAGGGCTACACTACCTGCTGGAGGGATGATGGGTGGCTAGGAGCGTGCTAGGAGGAGGCTAGCGGTGTCTGGTGGGCACGAGCATGGTCGATAGGAGGGTGGACAGGCAAAGGCTAGGGCATAGTAGGGAGAAAGGTGGGTTGCGGGCACGGTCAGGAGGCATGGATGTCGGCCGATGGTGGGGGAGGAGGTAACATCGACGGAGACGGTGGCCGCTGATGGCGAAGGATACGTCGGGCGCTGGTGGTGGCACGGGCGAGCAACGCAGGCAAGCGGCGAGCACAAGAGAGCTTGGGAGGGAGAGAAACTAAAATAGAGGCTAGTAGGGGAGGGGATAAGACGTGGTGGGGGTTGTGGTGGAAGAGTTGGGCCGTTAAATGGGCCTTTTGCTCTTTCTCCCAATTCTATGACTACTGATCTTCTATTTTTTCTTTTCTTTTAAGTATATATACATGTACTAGTTGAGTGCCCATGCATTGCTACGGGCATACAAAAAATCTGATGACATGCAGCCGCATGGGTAGAACAAACGTTAAAGCTCATATCCTCACAAATAGTTAGCTCCAAAACACAAACATAAGATATATATAACATCCAAATCAGTAATATCCCACAAGCCATCATATACTACTTGTCTCCTATTGTTCTCGTGATGCCGTCATTTTGGATCTGGTCCCAGCTCCAGAAGGTCCGTGGATCATTCTGTGTGACCACAGCAAGGTGTTGCGTCACCTATTTGGGCCAACTTGGCCATGTATCGTGTCGGGCCTTAAGCCCAAGTTGTGGGCGCCCAACCCCTGGCCGTCCCCAACCCTAGGTCGAGTCTTAGACTATAAACACAGCCGTTGTTCTTGGATGCGTTGGAAAGGGGACGACGATGCCGTCGTTTTGGATCTGGTCCCAGCTCCAGAAGGTCCGTGGATCATTCTGTGTGACCACGGCAAGGTGCTGCGTCACCTATTTGGGCCAACTTGGCCATGTATTGTGTCGGGCCTTAAGCCCAAGTTGTGGGCGCCCAACCCCTGGCCGTCCCCAACCCTAGGTCGAGTCTTAGACTATAAACACAGCCGCCGCCGCTACTACACAATTGGGTTTTGTTTAGAGTTTAGTTTTCCATCGAGAAACTGAATCGATCATTGTAACTGTGGTGACAAATCCTTTTACAGTGATCCAGGGCCCCCGTTCTTGATCTCCTCCACTGTGTCGATTAGTCCTTTGGAACTGAGTTCTTGAACCCTCTATTGATGTTCGCGTCATTCATATTTGCAATTTCAGATTGCGTGTTTTACCTTCTTGCTTGTGCTCTTCGATTCGCTTGCAGGAAAAGCCTTCTTGGCGAGGTCAATCAAGTTGTGCTTGGTTGATAACCAAATGGAGCGGTGGTGTAATGGTTGCAGGGTTCGAATCGTGTCTGATTTGAAGCCGGATCGCCAACGTCGAGATCTCCACAAATCGAACTTACCGGCTACCTCTCGGAAGATCGGGCCTGTACCCATCACATCCCAAACTAGTATAATTCCTTGTGTCTCGAGTGCTAGCCATCGACTCCCTTGAGCAGCGTGGAGCTAAATTTACTCGTCGCTCAAAACACCGACAGTTAGCATTTTTCAATCAATTTGAAAGGCTTTTCTCTTGCATCTCACCATGTCACTAGTCGCAATGCATATGCAAATGAGACTCACACTTAGTGGCACTAGAAAACCATTACAATTAAAGATTTCCCCTCTTTATAGTATGGTTATCTATCCTAAATATGATCACGCACTCTATTGCGTCTTGGTTGGCAAAACAAAATGGCCCTAGCTCTTATACCTTTGCCTTGAGCCCATTTTGTTTTTCTCTTTCTTCTTTTTCAAGTTGAAGGACTTGATCACCATCCTTTTGGCCAACTCCATCACATGATTGCCATCTTGCTCCATCACTTGGTGTGAACCAACCTATCTCATGTCACTTAGAGCAAAGGGTTAGTTCACCTATGTTTCATCAATTATCCAAAACCAAACTAGGGCTTTCACATGATGGCTAAGCTTGTGTCTAAGATGCCAAGTTGTTGCCTTTTGTGGTGTTTATGTGGAGATCAATGAGGAGGATGAGATGATCCTCGCTGCCTTATGTCAAAGGACAAAGCCGCTGAACAAACACTTGGTTTGATATCATTCTCTATAGGTTCAAAGATAGATGCCAAGGTTACAATAGGTGGATATGCTTTGCTGATTGTTATATACTTCTCCCATACTTGGGATTGTAGTCAGTTTAGCAAACCACATGCTATTTTAAAGTAGGCTTAACTACAAATTTTGTTATTAGCAGAGTTAAATGCGTTATTAGCAGGGTTATGTCATTATAAACATGAGGGAGTAAATTCGTGATGTCTGTATTTGTTTGCGCAGAAAGATGACCTTGTATAAAACTGAACAACAACATTATTGTGGTGTATAGAGAGTATGTGACTTTCTCTCTCTCTTTTTATTTCCTATAAATAAGGATTGCACTAATTAATGTGTCATTTGTAGGGTTGGGAAGTTCTTAAGCCGATATGAAAGTGAGAAATTTTCGAAAGCCCTCAAGCGCATACCATTGCTAGAGTGCTGGGCAGATACTCTACTACTAACAGAGCTAGAAAATAGGTCTCCTAGTATCATGTATATCGTGTATCAAGCAACATGCCTCTTCTCTTCAATCATGAACACAAAGAAGGCCAAGCGGTTCTATGAGCTATTTTACTCCCTTGTGTTTGTAATGACATAGGGAAGAACAAGAGGCTGTGTTTTGCGCTCTACCCAGAGAAAGGTACTTTATAAGACTATGCCATTTAATGAGGGAATTTTATTTTCTCTTTGGAGATCAGTATTTAATTAAACATACTCCATCCATCTTAAAATATGGGATTAAAATCTATCCTATGTCAAACTATCACAAGTCAAAGCATGGTTCAAAAAAGGCGCTCCTAGGCCCTTGCCTACGTGCGCTTATGCGCTAGGCGAAGGGTCACCACCTCACCTAAGGGGGTAGGCAAAGGAAAATGCGGTGTGCCCCTAGATCTAGGGCTACACTACCTGCTGGAGGGATGATGGGTGGCTGGGAGCGTGCTAGGAGGAGGCTAGCGGTGTCTGGTGGGCACGAGCATGGTCGATAGGAGGGTGGACAGGCAAAGGCTAGGGCATAGTAGGGAGAAAGGTGGGTTGCGGGCATGGTCAGGAGGCATGGATGTCGGCCGATGGTGGGGGAGGAGGTAACATCGACGGAGACGGTGGCCGCTAATGGCGAAGGATACGTCGGGCGCTGGTGGTGGCACGGGCGAGCAACGTAGGCAAGCGGCGAGCACAAGAGAGCTTGGGAGGGAGAGAAACTAAAATAGAGGCTAGTAGGGGAGGGGATAAGATGTGGTGGGGGTTGTGGTGGAAGAGTTGGGCCATTAAATGGGCCTTTTGCTCTTTCTCCCAATTCTATGACTACTGATCTTCTATTTTTTCTTTTCTTTTAAGTATATATACATGTACTAGTTGAGTGCCCATGCATTGCTACGGGCATACAAAAAATCTGATGACATGCAGCCGCATGGGTAGAACAAACGTTAAAGCTCATATCCTCACAAATAGTTAGCTCCAAAACACAAACATAAGATATATATAACATCCAAATCAGTAATATCCCACAAGCCATCATATACTACTTGTCTCCTATTGTTCTCGTGATGCCATCGTTTTGGATCTGGTCCCAGCTCCAGAAGGTCCGTGGATCATTCTGTGTGACCACGGCAAGGTGTTGCGTCACCTATTTGGGCCAACTTGGCCATGTATCGTGTCGGGCCTTAAGCCCAAGTTGTGGGCGCCCAACCCCTGGCCGTCCCCAACCCTAGGTCGAGTCTTATACTATAAACACAGCCGCTGTTCTTGGATGCGTTGGAAAGGGGACGACGATGTCGTCGTTTTGGATCTGGTCCTAGCTCCAGAAGGTCCGTGGATCATTCTGTGTGACCACGGCAAGGTGCTGCGTCACCTATTTGGGCCAACTTGGCCATGTATTGTGTCGGGCCTTAAGCCCAAGTTGTGGGCGCCCAACCCCTGGCCGTCCCCAACCCTAGGTCGAGTCTTAGACTATAAACACAGCCGCCGCCGCTGCTACACAATTGGGTTTTGTTTAGAGTTTAGTTTTCCATCGAGAAACTGAATCGATCATTGTAACTGTGGTGACAAATCCTTTTACAGTGATCCAGGGCCCCCGTTCTTGATCTCCTCCACTGTGTCGATTAGTCCTTTGGAACCGAGTTCTTGAACCCTCTATTGATGTTCGCGTCATTCATATTTGCAATTTCAGATTGCGTGTTTTACCTTCTTGCTTGTGCTCTTCGATTCGCTTGCAGGAAAAGCCTTCTTCGCGAGGTCAATCAAGTTGTGCTTGGTTGATAACCAACGGAGCGGTGGTGTAACGGTTGCAGGGTTCGAATCGTGTCTGATTTGAAGCCGGATCGCCAACGTCGAGATCTCCACAAATCGAACTTACCGGCTACCTCTCGGAAGATCGGGCCTGTACCCATCACATCCCAAACTAGTATAATTCCTTGTGTCTCGAGTGCTAGCCATCGACTCCCTTGAGCAGCGTGGAGCTAAATTTACTCGTCGCTCAAAACACCGACAGTTAGCATTTTTCAATCAATTTGAAAGGCTTTTCTCTTGCATCTCACCATGTCACTAGTCGCAATGCATATGCAAATGAGACTCACACTTAGTGGCACTAGAAAACCATTACAATTAAAGATTTCCCCTCTTTATAGTATGGTTATCTATCCTAAATATGATCACGCACTCTATTGCGTCTTGGTTGGCAAAACAAAATGGCCCTAGCTCTTATACCTTTGCCTTGAGCCCATTTTGTTTTTCTCTTTCTTCTTTTTCAAGTTGAAGGACTTGATCACCATCCTTTTGGCCAACTCCATCACATGATTGCCATCTTGCTCCATCACTTGGTGTGAACCAACCTATCTCATGTCACTTAGAGCAAAGGGTTAGTTCACCTATGTTTCATCAATTATCCAAAACCAAACTAGGGCTTTCACATGATGGCTAAGCTTGTGTCTAAGATGCCAAGTTGTTGCCTTTTGTGGTGTTTATGTGGAGATCAATGAGGAGGATGAGATGATCCTCGCTGCCTTATGTCAAAGGACAAAGCCGCTGAACAAACACTTGGTTTGATATCATTCTCTATAGGTTCAAAGATAGATGCCAAGGTTACAATAGGTGGATATGCTTTGCTGATTGTTATATACTTCTCCCATACTTGGGATTGTAGTCAGTTTAGCAAACCACATGCTATTTTAAAGTAGGCTTAACTACAAATTTTGTTATTAGCAGAGTTAAATGCGTTATTAGCAGGGTTATGTCATTATAAACATGAGGGAGTAAATTCGTGATGTCTGTATTTGTTTGCGCAGAAAGATGACCTTGTATAAAACTGAACAACAACATTATTGTGGTGTATAGAGAGTATGTGACTTTCTCTCTCTCTTTTTATTTCCTATAAATAAGGATTGCACTAATTAATGTGTCATTTGTAGGGTTGGGAAGTTCTTAAGCCGATATGAAAGTGAGAAATTTTCGAAAGCCCTCAAGCGCATACCATTGCTAGAGTGCTGGGCAGATACTCTACTACTAACAGAGCTAGAAAATAGGTCTCCTAGTATCATGTATATCGTGTATCAAGCAACATGCCTCTTCTCTTCAATCATGAACACAAAGAAGGCCAAGCGGTTCTATGAGCTATTTTACTCCCTTGTGTTTGTAATGACATAGGGAAGAACAAGAGGCTGTGTTTTGCGCTCTACCCAGAGAAAGGTACTTTATAAGACTATGCCATTTAATGAGGGAATTTTATTTTCTCTTTGGAGATCAGTATTTAATTAAACATACTCCATCCATCTTAAAATATGGGATTAAAATCTATCCTATGTCAAACTATCACAAGTCAAAGCATGGTTCAAAAAAGGCGCTCCTAGGCCCTTGCCTACGTGCGCTTATGCGCTAGGCGAAGGGTCACCACCTCACCTAAGGGGGTAGGCAAAGGAAAATGCGGTGTGCCCCTAGATCTAGGGCTACACTACCTGCTGGAGGGATGATGGGTGGCTGGGAGCGTGCTAGGAGGAGGCTAGCGGTGTCTGGTGGGCACGAGCATGGTCGATAGGAGGGTGGACAGGCAAAGGCTAGGGCATAGTAGGGAGAAAGGTGGGTTGCGGGCATGGTCAGGAGGCATGGATGTCGGCCGATGGTGGGGGAGGAGGTAACATCGACGGAGACGGTGGCCGCTAATGGCGAAGGATACGTCGGGCGCTGGTGGTGGCACGGGCGAGCAACGTAGGCAAGCGGCGAGCACAAGAGAGCTTGGGAGGGAGAGAAACTAAAATAGAGGCTAGTAGGGGAGGGGATAAGATGTGGTGGGGGTTGTGGTGGAAGAGTTGGGCCATTAAATGGGCCTTTTGCTCTTTCTCCCAATTCTATGACTACTGATCTTCTATTTTTTCTTTTCTTTTAAGTATATATACATGTACTAGTTGAGTGCCCATGCATTGCTACGGGCATACAAAAAATCTGATGACATGCAGCCGCATGGGTAGAACAAACGTTAAAGCTCATATCCTCACAAATAGTTAGCTCCAAAACACAAACATAAGATATATATAACATCCAAATCAGTAATATCCCACAAGCCATCATATACTACTTGTCTCCTATTGTTCTCGTGATGCCATCGTTTTGGATCTGGTCCCAGCTCCAGAAGGTCCGTGGATCATTCTGTGTGACCACGGCAAGGTGTTGCGTCACCTATTTGGGCCAACTTGGCCATGTATCGTGTCGGGCCTTAAGCCCAAGTTGTGGGCGCCCAACCCCTGGCCGTCCCCAACCCTAGGTCGAGTCTTATACTATAAACACAGCCGCTGTTCTTGGATGCGTTGGAAAGGGGACGACGATGTCGTCGTTTTGGATCTGGTCCTAGCTCCAGAAGGTCCGTGGATCATTCTGTGTGACCACGGCAAGGTGCTGCGTCACCTATTTGGGCCAACTTGGCCATGTATTGTGTCGGGCCCTAAGCCCAAGTTGTGGGCGCCCAACCCCTGGCCGTCCCCAACCCTAGGTCGAGTCTTAGACTATAAACACAGCCGCCGCCGCTGCTACATAATTGGGTTTTGTTTAGAGTTTAGTTTTCCATCGAGAAACTGAATCGATCATTGTAACTGTGGTGACAAATCCTTTTACAGTGATCCAGGGCCCCCGTTCTTGATCTCCTCCACTGTGTCGATTAGTCCTTTGGAACCGAGTTCTTGAACCCTCTATTGATGTTCGCGTCATTCATATTTGCAATTTCAGATTGCGTGTTTTACCTTCTTGCTTGTGCTCTTCGATTCGCTTGCAGGAAAAGCCTTCTTGGCGAGGTCAATCAAGTTGTGCTTGGTTGATAACCAACGGAGCGGTGGTGTAACAGTTGCAGGGTTCGAATCGTGTCTGATTTGAAGCCGGATCGCCAACGTCGAGATCTCCACAAATCGAACTTACCGGCTACCTCTCGGAAGATCGGGCCTGTACCCATCACATCCCAAACTAGTATAATTCCTTGTGTCTCGAGTGCTAGCCATCGACTCCCTTGAGCAGCGTGGAGCTAAATTTACTCGTCGCTCAAAACACCGACAGTTAGCATTTTTCAATCAATTTGAAAGGCTTTTCTCTTGCATCTCACCATGTCACTAGTCGCAATGCATATGCAAATGAGACTCACACTTAGTGGCACTAGAAAACCATTACAATTAAAGATTTCCCCTCTTTATAGTATGGTTATCTATCCTAAATATGATCACGCACTCTATTGCGTCTTGGTTGGCAAAACAAAATGGCCCTAGCTCTTATACCTTTGCCTTGAGCCCATTTTGTTTTTCTCTTTCTTCTTTTTCAAGTTGAAGGACTTGATCACCATCCTTTTGGCCAACTCCATCACATGATTGCCATCTTGCTCCATCACTTGGTGTGAACCAACCTATCTCATGTCACTTAGAGCAAAGGGTTAGTTCACCTATGTTTCATCAATTATCCAAAACCAAACTAGGGCTTTCACATGATGGCTAAGCTTGTGTCTAAGATGCCAAGTTGTTGCCTTTTGTGGTGTTTATGTGGAGATCAATGAGGAGGATGAGATGATCCTCGCTGCCTTATGTCAAAGGACAAAGCCGCTGAACAAACACTTGGTTTGATATCATTCTCTATAGGTTCAAAGATAGATGCCAAGGTTACAATAGGTGGATATGCTTTGCTGATTGTTATATACTTCTCCCATACTTGGGATTGTAGTCAGTTTAGCAAACCACATGCTATTTTAAAGTAGGCTTAACTACAAATTTTGTTATTAGCAGAGTTAAATGCGTTATTAGCAGGGTTATGTCATTATAAACATGAGGGAGTAAATTCGTGATGTCTGTATTTGTTTGCGCAGAAAGATGACCTTGTATAAAACTGAACAACAACATTATTGTGGTGTATAGAGAGTATGTGACTTTCTCTCTCTCTTTTTATTTCCTATAAATAAGGATTGCACTAATGAATGTGTCATTTGTAGGGTTGGGAAGTTCTTAAGCCGATATGAAAGTGAGAAATTTTCGAAAGCCCTCAAGCGCATACCATTGCTAGAGTGCTGGGCAGATACTCTACTACTAACAGAGCTAGAAAATAGGTCTCCTAGTATCATGTATATCATGTATCAAGCAACATGCCTCTTCTCTTCAATCATGAACACAAAGAAGGCCAAGCGGTTCTATGAGCTATTTTACTCCCTTGTGTTTGTAATGACATAGGGAAGAACAAGAGGCTGTGTTTTGCGCTCTACCCAGAGAAAGGTACTTTATAAGACTATGCCATTTAATGAGGGAATTTTATTTTCTCTTTGGAGATCAGTATTTAATTAAACATACTCCATCCATCTTAAAATATGGGATTAAAATCTATCCTATGTCAAACTATCACAAGTCAAAGCATGGTTCAAAAAAGGCGCTCCTAGGCCCTTGCCTACGTGCGCTTATGCGCTAGGCGAAGGGTCACCACCTCACCTAAGGGGGTAGGCAAAGGAAAATGCGGTGTGCCCCTAGATCTAGGGCTACACTACCTGCTGGAGGGATGATGGGTGGCTGGGAGCATGCTAGGAGGAGGCTAGCGGTGTCTGGTGGGCACGAGCATGGTCGATAGGAGGGTGGACAGGCAAAGGCTAGGGCATAGTAGGGAGAAAGGTGGGTTGCGGGCACGGTCAGGAGGCATGGATGTCGGCCGATGGTGGGGGAGGAGGTAACATCGACGGAGACGGTGGCAGCTGATGGCGAAGGATACGTCGGGCGCTGGTGGTGGCACGGGCGAGCAACGCAGGCAAGCGGCGAGCACAAGAGAGCTTGGGAGGGAGAGAAACTAAAATAGAGGCTAGTAGGGGAGGGGATAAGATGTGGTGGGGGTTGTGGTGGAAGAGTTGGGCCGTTAAATGGGCCTTTTGCTCTTTCTCCCAATTCTATGACTACTGATCTTCTATTTTTTCTTTTCTTTTAAGTATATATACATGTACTAGTTGAGTGCCCATGCATTGCTACGGGCATACAAAAAATCTGATGACATGCAGCCGCATGGGTAGAACAAACGTTAAAGCTCATATCCTCACAAATAGTTAGCTCCAAAACACAAACATAAGATATATATAACATCCAAATCAGTAATATCCCACAAGCCATCATATACTACTTGTCTCCTATTGTTCTCGTGCTTTTTCTATTACCTGAAATGTAAGTTATACAATACTTATAAGTTATAGTAGACACAAATGTAAGATATATAATACTTATACAAAGCAGAAGATAATACCTTTCTATGGTTTTAGGACCTCTTTGTAGACAATATTTTTTTGTGTATGTACCATTAATTGTTGTATTCTTTTTCTTATCCTTCTTATCACTAGGTGGGACAATAAGGATCCTGATGTTTGATCTGGCAGTGGCTCTAGATAGTGCAACATACAACTAACCATGAGAGAACACTGGTTTAGGCAAATACACACCAACATTGGGGGATAGTTTGCCCTTGCGCCTTGTTAACCATCATGGAAAAACTGAGCCTAATGGGAAACTGCTTCCTCTTGAGCTAGAATGGGAACATCTCATCATCAGAGGGGCATAATAGAATCCATGGTAGGAAGATTCGCTTTCCAGCAGGGTCCCCCACCACAATTTCTACATCGATGGTATTTCATTGGAACTCCCGGACCACCAACCTCGTTCCATTGCAAAGTCCAATTGCAGGGTCGATATTCCTTAACAATATGATCGGGCACCCAATCTTGAGCTTTAACACATGTGGAGGAAAACCGCTAGGGGTTAAAGTATTAAGGAACTCGGAAGGGTAGTAGTTATGCATGTCATCCACTATAGAGTCAAAGCTATGGTACATGATCTCCTCACCTTGTAAACAACCTATCATCTTCATATTAATCATGTCCACCCAGTCGTTTCTTGTAGACAATATAGCTCCCGAAGTGACGTAGCTTTAGTTCCATAAATTTTCATTGAGGCTTGGGAAAATATAGTCTATTAATGTATCAAGTTCATTGTCATTCCCTATATGGCACATAGATCTCATTAGAAAGACGGACATCACCATCACCATTAACCTCCTTAGTACCACAACCGATGTGCAATAGATATTCAAAAAAACCTAGGTCACTCTACACCCTCATGTTACGCACCAACTTTAAGTGACACATGGAATCCCAAAGGTATGATCTTCATAGTGACGCACCAACTATCTAAGCTCTCATCCCCTTCCTTACAACAGAAAGGAGCTATCACAAATCTCCACCAAACACAACAGTCTTACCATGAAAAGGAAGTTTGTGTTGATCCATTATATCACGTAGGTTGTTGTCCAGTGCCTCTACTACTTGTCTCTTTGTCATAGAAGCCTCATCCCATATAATGAGGGATGTTGTCCATAGAAGCTTCACGGTACCACTTTGTTTTGTGAAACTACAAAAAGTGCCATCCTCGATAGTTAAGGCTATCTTGAAATATGAGTGGGCAGTCCTCCCTCCAGGCAATATGGAAGCCGCAACACCAGATGTAGCTGTAGCCACAGCAATCTTGTTTTGACTACGTATTTTCGCGAGCAAGGCCTTATATAGATAGGTCTTTCTAGTGCCTCCAGGTCCATCAATAAAGAATACTCAGCCTTGAGCAGAGTCAACAGTAGAAATAATCTCATCAAAAGCAGCCCTCTGCTCATTGTTAAGGGACCCCTCTAGGGCCACATCATCAGCATTGGGATAGATGCTTGACTCCTCAAAAATCTCCCTTGGAATGTCATTGGCAGCATCATATGTGTCATTGATATCTGGCATAGGGAATGACTTTATGTCCTTAGACATTGAGTGTAGCAAATTCCTAATATCAATCAATACCATCTACTCTACAGCTAATGTGGATTGTATATTGCACTGATAGTCCTTTGACATGGCATCTAGGTGTCTATCCAAAGTCCATGCACATCGCTCGACTCACATAATACTAATATTGTTGCAAATAGCCTTCGTAGTTAGGATGGCATCTGATACAGAGTAGCTTCAGCTATGCACTCATCTAATGAGTTATTGGCTTCAATGAGGCCCCTTCTCTCTATAGCTTCATAGAATGTCGGTAGGATCACTCCATCCTTTCTTCTTAGATCATCATAAGAGGTCGCACCAATCACATGGTTTAGGAGAACATGGGGATAGTAGCGTTCCCCCTTAGCCGGATGGGCAGAGATGATTCGACCTACCTAGCCCTTATATTCCTGCTTCCTTCTTTGCCACTTTTTATTACGTGGTTGCCTATTAAAATGGCTAGAGGGGGTGAATAGCCTTTTAAAAATTTCTACAACAACACTTAGCAAACTGGTTAGACAAATATGAGGTGAAGCGAGTGTTGTGCTAGCCTACTAAAAATGCAAGCCATCTACCACAATTCTAGTTTCTATAGTCTTTATCCACACAATGGTATGTCACTACACTAAGTTAGTGTGCTCTCAAAGGCTAACGAAAGAGCCACACTAACCAAACTAACAAGCTCTCAGGACTAGCTACACTAAAGAGCTTAACAACTAGTTTGCAGTAATGTAAAGAGAGAGAGCAAGATGGTTATACCACCGAGTCGAGGAATGAACCAATCCATCTCAAGAATGAATACCAATGAAGACCAATCACCTTGGAATCAAATGATGACACAATGATTTTTTTACCAAGGTTCACTTGCTTGCCGGCAAGCTAGTCCTCATTGTGGCGATTCACTCACTTGGAGGTTCACGTGCTAATTGGCATCACACGCCAAACCCTCAATAGGGTGCCACACAACCAACACAAGATGAGGATCACACAAGCCACGAGCAATTTACTAGAGTACCTTTTGGCTCTCCACTAGGGAAAGGTCAAGAACCCCTCATGTCGACGGAATATCATCGGTAGTCCACCGAGGGGCACCCCGCGATGGTAGATTGATCGATAGAGGAGCGTGTAATCGAGAACAAGAAGGCAATAGAGACACACGAGTTATATAGGTTCAGGCCGTCAGTACGACATAATACCTTACTCCTGTGGTCTGTTGATTTGCATTAGCTATCATATGATTTGCCATGAATTCGTAGGGGGTCCCTGCCCGCCTTATATGGTCCGGGGGGCAAGGTTACAAGTCAGTTAGATCTGAGAGATAACCAGAAAGTAATAACAGATTACAAGAAACATGGGATCGTATATATCCTATCAGATCTCATAACATCTTTAGGATATCCTCTCCGTGCCTTGCGAGGGTCACTGAACAGAATCGTGCCCCGCAAGGCTCCTTCTTGCGGGCTGGACCACCCCTAGAGGCATAGCCCATGTGACCTGCTGTGGGTATCCGAGGTCGTACCCCCCACAGCTAGTCCCCGAGCACCTTGTACCCATTGCGCAACACCGTCTTGAGACTTTTTGAGCAAGTGTGAACCAAGATCGAGCTGTCCAAATCGTGTCCAACCACCATAAGGAGCAGCCGATCAGTTGTGAGCAACTGCCGAGCAGTGTACAACATCACCGAGCAGTGTGTTCTGAGCACGACTTGTCATAAGGGTGTAAGGAGCTCAAGTCCAAAATTAAAAATTCCTGCATGGTAAAGTGAAGTGTGCCCACTTAGAATCCGAAAACAATGGTAAAGATACTTGGTTTATCCTTTGGATGCTCGAAGGCTTTTAGAAAAACAAACACATTCACCGCAAGGTGAAGTGTGCCCACTTAGTCCCCGAGCCTGACAGTAGGTGACGTAGTCACGTGGTGCCAGGCTCAGAAATTAGTGAACCGTCCGAGCAGGTAGCCAGTCCCTGAGCATAGCCTCGAGACAAAAAATGAGCACAATCACTGCAAGGTGAAGTGTGCCCACTTAGTCCCCGAGCCTGATAGTAGGTGATGTAGTCACGTGGTGCCAGGCTCAGAAATTAGTGAACCGTCTGAGCAGGTAGCCAGTCCCCGAGTTTCTGGCGTAGATATCGGATAAATCAAATTGCGGCGAGAAATTCGGAGTAATGGCCGTGTAGTATCAGTTACTAAGCTGCATTAAAATGCAGAGAATTTGGAGAAAGTGGCGGTGATAAATGAGCGGCATGGGCTACTATGACACGATAGCCCAAGTTGCGGCCCATCAAACCATTTTGGAGGAATCGATGTAGCGCTGATCATGGGAACGGTTTCCTAAAAACCCTTAGAGTCAAGGCAGGGTGGGGGAAGTGCTTTATAACCGCGCCGCCACTCACATCGCCTCCTACCTCCGTCAAGCCACCCTGCTTCCTGCCTTCGCAATCCCTATGCTTCACCTTCCGCATCAATCATGAGCATTCGCCTTCAACCCTAGGACCAAACCATAGGAGATGGCGCCGAAAAAAGGACCCGTAAAGCCAAAGAAAGTGGCCACCGGAGCTAGCCGCGACGAGGAGTGGGTGCCGTCGAGGATGTCGGCGGCTAATCTCGATAAGATGGTGGTGGTGGGCGTTATCCCCGACCGTCTTACTGCTGGATGGCGGCCAGCTAGCGGTGAGCCCTTCCCGACACCACATACTGATGAGGCTATAGTATTTGAGGATTATTTCTAGCGAGGGTTAGGGTTTCCGGTCCACCCCTTTCTGAGGGATCTTATGGAGTTTTGGGTGATTAGCCTCTATAATCTGCACCCCAACACCATTCTGCATGTTTCTATCTTTATCCATTTCTGCGAGGCATTTCTCGGTGTTCTGCCACACTTCAACCTCTTCAAGCACTTGTTCTGTCTGAAGAAGAAGGGGGGCAGTGGTTCAAAGGTGGTCGGCGGCGTGTACCTATAGCTCAGGGATGGGATGGCTAGTGAGTATATCAACGTTCCGCTGAATACCTCCCTAAAAGGTTGGAACTCTAGATGGTTCTACATCAAACAGAGTCACCCATTGATTCGATGTGACGTCCACTACATCCCGGTTAACCACAGTAACTGGTTGGAGAGACCCAACAACGCTGAAATGGAGCAGGTAATGGAACTTCTAGAATTGAGTAAAGGCTTGGAGCTTAGGGGTGAACTGGTTGCAGCTAGTTTCATAGTTCGGCGCATCCAACCCTGCAAAGAGAGGGCCCACCCGGTGTTCAACTTTAAAGGTGACAACGATGGTACCTGTGAAAGCACGGACCGCCTGTCGAAGAAAGAAGTGATGGACCATGCCATGGATTTGTTTTCTTCGAATGTCTCATTCAGCTGGCCTAAAGGGACGAAGGCTTTCAACTGCACCAACCCGCCTCCTCAGGTAACCATTTCGCTTCACGTCTATCAGGCAATAATTGCCGAGCATAGTACTGACTCACTTATGAAAAGATTCATTCACAAGATAGGTCAATATACTTTTCAAACGTGCCGAGAGCCGATTAGCCAAAAGGAGTAGATCCTCGGTGGCCACTGCAGCATGAAGAAGGTGAGCCGAGCTCCTCGTTGGATAGTCCATCCCCAGTGTCAGAGAAGGTCCACGGGAAGAGACCGGCAGTAGACGAGCTGGCCCAAAAAAGGAGAAAAACTGCCAGCTCTCATGCACACAAACTAGGAGGCATCTCTCTTGGAGAGGACTGAGCAGTTTGGCCACCACGAACTGCTGTGCTGGAGTTGTTGGACGATGACGAAGACCAGTCAGCACCTCCACCGAGCACAACGGAGGTGCCAGTGGATAGTGTCACTCCCAAGCATCGAGTAGGGGAAAGTTATGGTCGGGCAATGGCGGATGCCCCGACGATGCAAAGTACCAAAGCCCCCGAACAACGCATGGAAGGTGGGGCCACCGAGCACCAAGAAGAGCGGCAGCCTGCTACGGAGGCGTAGGAGTCCTCCCACAAGGTCGATCAAGCAGCCACGCTTGGGGGGACAGGCAGGCACCGCCGATTCAAGAAAATCAATCGGAAGACCAAACCATGAGTATATTTGCCTTGGAGTAATTATATTGTTCTTTGATTTCACCTTGTTACTGAGAAGCCGATATGACGCAGTGCGACGCCAAGGCCCATGACCTCAAAAGAAAAAATCACGACTGCCCCCGTCCAGGAGTCCCTGAGTGTTCGGTGAACAGAGGATGAGCTAGCCGTCGCTCCCAGCAGACCTGGCGATGGTGAATCATTGGCGCACACGATGGGCGCGTCGGCGACTGCAACCGTGGCTATGACCGAAAAGGTCGTTACCATGGAAACAAAAACTACGGCTGCTATTGATGCATCGGAGGTTACAGACGCCACCCCGTCAACTGCTGAGGAGCAAACATTGTCACCCATAGGGGTGCCAGGAGTGGTTGGAGCGGCGGTCCGACCACGGAACCCCCCGAAGGTGCCTCAAGCAACGATGGAGGAGGACGAGGTCGTGGAGATCGAGCGCACCACGCCTGAGCCCCAGTCTGTCCAGATTCTCCGAAAATGCAGGGAAGAGGTGGTAGTCGTCGAAGAAGAAAACACCACCAGAGAGATAAAGAGGTTGAAATCCACCGTCACCGGAGTTATGACTCAAATCAAGGTGAGTGCCACGCCAATAACACCGATAAATGTTGTCGAAAGATCAAGGTTTATCTTTTGCACTGTTAACCCGTAGGGGATAGCTCGGACAGCTGAACAACGGCACCAATTGATAAAGAGGATGGAGCCCCTCGCCGAGGAAAATAAGATACTCCGGGAGGCTTTAAGTCTTTCAGAAAAAAAGTATTCAAAGGGCCCAGCGGGAGCGGGACCTTGCGGAGTCAAATTCGCAGGACCTTGAACATCAAAATGGGGTTCTGTCCAAGCGACTAACGGCGTCGTCTGAGCAACTGAAGAAGACATCCGAGGAGCTGGCAATTGCATCCGAGGAACTTAAGAAGATGTCCGAGTAGTTGAGCAAGTAAAACTGAACAACTCGACCAGAAGTGCCAGTAGTTGGAGGATGCATCCAAGCTGAAATCGAGTATTCTTTTTCACATAATGTGCTTTGCAGTAAGTCACCGTATTTTTTTTTGTCTTATGTTTTGTGCTGGCAGAGCAAGATGCAGAACTCAACCGGCTTCGCCAGACTGTCGAACAAATCCGACAAGAGAAAATGAAGGAGTCAGATCGAGCCGACAAACTGGCCGAAAAATTGAAAGGTAGGCTTCCCCTAATTGGAAGTGACGCTGTAATTCTTTTTTTTTGCCGTGACGAACCATTGTAATTCTTGTAGATTATCGACATAAAACCAAGGCATAGTTCGATGTGCTAGTGCAAGAGGCCAAAGTCCAGAAGGACAACTTCAACACTATAACTGCCGTAATAAAACCAGTGCTGGACTGTGTCGATGTTGAACCGGTGCCCCATCCTGATGGTAGGCAACAAGGGCCAGACACCATCGTGCAGAGATGCAAGGCGGTGTGGGAAAACTTCAAAAACTTCAACCGCGATGCCGTTTTGACCGCCGCTACTCATGCCCTTGTGGTTGTTCGGTCCCATTATCCATCCATCGACATCTAGTCGATAGGTGGTGGGTTTGCCGATGGGCTAAGCGACGCGTAGACCCAGCAGCTGGAGGATGACGTTGAGGATGTGGCGAAAGTGCTTGTCGGCGATATAGACTTGTTTGGCGAAACCGAAGCTGCTGGCGAAGCTTAAAGAACTGCTCGGATATTACCTCCTGTATTACATGATTTATCTGGCTAAGAAGAATCTGTGTATTATGGACCCGATGCTCTTTTCCCAATATAAGCTATGTTCGATCTTTTAGTTTTCACTGAACTAAATGCCTTAGTTAGGTTGTGATCCATAACGCATAACGTGGAGCCCATGCGTATGTTGGAGAAATAGGCGTTGTCATAAGACCGTGTCCTGCCGGCCAACATGCCGAGCATCGAGCTCATGGTACGTTTGGTGGGGTGTTAGAGCCTTGTTGCCCTCCAGAATTGCTATTGCGAAAAAACATTCTGCCCAGCAGCCAACGTGAATAATGTGGCGAGAGAAATGGCTAAAGCGGCGTCCGAGCGATTAATTCATAACTAAAATCTAGGCCTTGACTAGCCCATAGTCCATAACATTGAGCGCGGAGGCGCTGACACGTGTAGGACGAATAGGCATGGCCAAGGAACCACAGCTGACCAACCGTAACGTAGAGGGCAGAGCCCCTAGGCACATGTAGGATGTAGTCGGGGACTGGGTCGTTTCCATAGATAACAGAAGGAAAAAAGGTGTGCTGTTTGACGATCGGCGGGCTATGTTGCGAAAATTGAAAGTGCAACACCGTCGTTGTTTTTGTAGGAAAACCTACGCGTCCCGGAGGAAGCATAGTAGACGATTTTCAGAAAAATCATGTTCGGTGATTGGGAGTTAATGTGCTCGGCGATTTGGAGAAATCGTGCTCGGCGATTTGGAGGAATCGTGCTCGGCGATTTGGAGGAATCGTGCTCAGCGATTTGGAGGAATCATGCTCGGCGATTTGGAGGAATCGTGCTCGGTGATTTGGAGGAATTAGTCGAGCATATTGGAGGCCATCGCGGTGTGGCTTACATTTCGCTAACGGTAGTTGAAGCTTATGATGAAGGAAAAAATGTAAACAAATTATGGAGACCAAAACTTTATTAATATTAAAGTAAAGAATACATATCTATGTTATTTCATGGGAAGAAACGTATAAGGTGCTCTATGTGCCAGGAGTTGGGAACATCGAGTCCATCTAGGTCGCATAAACGATAAGACCCTGGTCGAGTGACACCTTTTACGATGTAAGGGCCCTCCCATGGTGAAGACAGCTTGTGAAGCCCTTTGGTTTTTTGTTTCCGACGTAAGACGAGGTCGCCGATCGCGAACGAATGACCTTTGACGTTACGGTTGTAATACCTCCGCAGACCTTCGAGGTACTTGGTTGTGCGAACGCAAGTAATCAAATGTTCTTCCTCGGCCCGATCAATGTCTTCAGTCCAAACAGCTGCGGCTTGGTCTTCATCATAGTTTTCTACTCTGGGTGCTCGGAATGCAATATCCGCTGGAAGTATGGCCTCTAAGCCATAGACCATAAAATATGGAGATATGCCAGTACTATGACTAGCTTGAGTGCGCAGTCCCCAGACCACAGCTGGTAGTTCTTTGAGCCATCTGCCTGGGTGCTTCTCTTCTTTCTGATAGAGCCTTTTCTTGAGGGCGTCGAGGATCATACCGTTAGCTCGCTCGACCTAACCGTTAGCTCTAGGGTGAGCGACGGAAACGTATTTAACAGAGATGCACCTATCCTCGCAGAAGTCCCAAAATGATGGTCGGTAAAAGTTGTCCCGAGGTCGGTGATGATGCTGTTCGGGAGACCGAATCTGTGTACGATGTCCTCAAAGAGCTCGACTGCTTTTTTAGCAGTAGCTGCGACGAGTGGTTTGTATTCGATCCACTTGGAGAACTTATCGATGGCAACATACACACACCGGAAACCTCCTGGCATAGGTTTGAAAGGCCCAATCATATCCAGTCCCCAGCATGCGAATGGCCAGGAAGCTGGAATGGTTTGTAATTCTTGTGCTGGCACATGTATTTGCTTGGTGAAAAATTGACATCCCTCACATCGTCGGACGAGATCTTCTGCATCGGTAATGGCCGTGGGCCAGTAGAAACCTGCTCAGAAAGCTTTGCCGACTAGTGTTCTCGAAGCCGCATGATTGCCACAGGAGCCAGAGTGAATTTCAGATAATAGCTTCACGACATTGTCTTGGATGATGCATTTCTGTAGTATCCCCTCCTTGGCACTTTTCCTCATCAGGCTACCGTCTACCAACACGTAGTGCTTACTTCGGCGAATTAGCCATTCAGTTTCGATTTTGTTGGCGGGTACTTCGTCGTTGGAGAGGTACTTGATGAACTGTTCTCTCCAATCGTCGAGCTACGAAGGTATCGTGAGCACCGACTGCTCAGCAGGGGGTACTTCTACAACTTCCTTGTCTTCCTTAATGGATGGTGTCAAGAGGTCCTGAACGAAGATCCCTGCTGGAGCCATGGTACGAGAAGATCCTATCTTCGACAGTTGGTCGGCTATTTGGTTTTGATCCCGTACCACGTGGTGGTACTCAATGCCGTAGAATTTTCCTTCCAGCTTCCTGATTTCGGCGCAGTAAGCGTCCATCTTCTCACTGGAACAGGACCAATCTTTATTGAGTTGATTGATAACCAGCGTGGAATCCCTATATACCATAAGGCGTTTGACGCCAAGCTCAATGGCTATACGAAGGCCGTGGAGACATGCTTCGTATTCCGTGGTGTTGTTAGAGACCAAGAAGTGTATGTGAAGAATGTATCGAAGTTTATCCTTTGTCGGTGTGATGAACATAATGCCCGTACCAGCTCCATTAATATTAAGGGCGTCGTCGAAGTACATCACCCAGTGCTCGGGGCAAGTGGCGGCGACAGGTTCTTGGATTTCGGTCCACTCCGCTATGAAATCGGCGAGCGCCTATGACTTTATGGTCAGCCTACTTTTGAAGTCAATGGAGTAGGTGCCGAGCTCAACAGCCCACTTGATGATACGACCGTTGGCCTCTTTATTTCGCAGAATGTCTCCCAGAGGGGAACTCGGTGACCACGGCGATCTTGTAGTATTCGAAGTAATGTCGGAGCTTGCGTGAGGTGATTAAGATTGCATATAACAGCTTTTGCACCTGAGGATAGCGAGTTTTGGGCTCATTAAGTACCTCGCTGATGAAATAGACCGGACATTGTACCCTGTAGGCGTGTCCAGTTTCCTCTCGTTCGATGACAATAGCCATACTGACAACTCGAGAAGTGGCGGCGATGTAAACCAGCAGAGTTTCATCTGGTCATGGCGCTGTCATGATTGGAGGTTTTGTTAAAAACAATTTGAGCTGCTCGAAAGCTATGTCTGCCTCCTCCGACCAAGAAAAAAGCTCGGAGGCCTTGAGAAGCTTGAAGAAAGGCAGCCCTTTTTCACCGAGGCGTGAGATAAATCGGCTTAATGCAGCCGTGCAGCCTGTGAGCTTCTGTATATCCTTGACACACGTCAGCCGTTTCATGTTGGTGATGGCGGAGACTTTGTCAAGGTTTGGTTCGATGCCTCGAGCGCTGATGATGTAGCCGAGCAAGATACCGGATGGAACTCCAAAGATGCACTTTGAAGGGTTTAGCTTCCATCGGTATTTGCTTAGGTTGGAGAAAGTTTCTTCAAAGTTGGAGATAAGATTGTCGGCGGTTCTAGTCTTGACGACCACGTCGTCGATGTAGGCTTCGACGTTGCAGCCGATCTGTTGGTCGAGGCACGTCTGGACGTAGGACGTACAACAATACCAATCAGACGCAAGATGTAGGTATTACGCCTTCTTGGCGGCCGTGTGATCAGGAACCAAATCGACGAAATATGGTCGGCAATCCACCGAGGGGGGTGCCCGTGGTGGTAGATTATTGGTAGACGGTGCGTGTAATCAGGAACCAAATGGTGACACAAGGTGTAGAGACAGCGATTTAGATAGGTTCAGGCCGTCTGATCGACATAATACCCTACGTCCTGTGTCTTTGGTGTATTGTATTGAGGTGTATATGGATTAACCTATCCTCTAGGGGACCCTTGTCTCTCCTTATATACTTCGAAGAGACAAGGTTACAAGTAAAGTATCCAATTTGGTACTATTACAATATCTAGTACAACTTGTAATCTTGATGCGTACGCCTTGATCTTATGGGCCGAGCCACCTCGGATGGTGCGGCCCATGTACCATCTTGTGGTACCCGGGGGTATATCCCCCACAGCTAGTCCCCAAGCACCATGTATTCTGATGTGACACGCCATTTTAACCTTCTCCGAACAGTGAGGCTTGAGTTCTTGACATCTCCGACCACCGTTGTCACTAAAGAAGGAGGTTGTCCAAAGAATGTATGGTGCTCTTAAAAAGAAAGAAAAAGATTTCCATCCTGGGAAGTGTGCCCACTTGTATTTCTGAAAAGAAATGTAAGTGCATCTTGAAGCGTAGCGTCCTTGATCATCAGAGGCGTAGTGGTCGAAAAACAAGCACATTCACTGCAAGGTGAAGTGTGCCCACTTAGTCCCCGAGCCTGGTAGTAGGTGACTTAGGCACATGGTGCCAGGGTCTAAAAAGAATTCCCAGTTAAATTGAGAACCCAATCGTCGTACAGGCGATACGAGATGCACCGACAGGTGCATCATACCGATGTAGTCCCTGAGCTTGCTAGAAGGTGAGGTATGAGCCTTGTAGTAAGGTCTAAGTGAGAAAAAATATCCCAACTGTATGCGAGTTGCCAGTCACATGTAGTCGAGACGCAAAGTCCCCGATCCGTGGTCGGAGAGTGGTCGAGGCAGTCCCCGAGCTATGGTCGAGGAGCGAGACGCAAAGTCCCCAAGCCGTGGTCAGAGAGTGGTCGGGGCAGTCCTCGAGCATAGGTCGAGGAGTGAGCGATGAAGTCCCCGAGTTGTGGTCAGAGAGTGATCGAGGCAGGTAATCCCCGAGCACAAGTCGAGGAGCGAGCGACGAAGTCCCCGAGCTGTGGTCGGAGAGTGATCGAGGCAGGCAGTCCCTGAGCACAAGTTGAGGAGCGAGCAACGAAGTCCCCGAGCCATGGTCGGAGAGTGATCGAGGCAGGCAGTCCCCGAGCATAAGTCGAGGAGCAAGCGACAAAGTCCCCGAGCCGTGGTTGGAGAGTGGTTGAGGCAGTCCCCGAGCTATGGTCGAGGAGCGAGACGCAAAGTCCCCGAGCCATGGTCAGAGAGTGGTCGGGGTAGTCCCCGAGCACAAGTCGAGGAGCGAGCGACGAAGTCCCCAAGCCATGGTCGGAGAGTGGTTGAGGCAGTCCCCAAGCATAGGTCGAGGAGCGAGCGATGAAGTCCCCGAGCCGTGGTCGGAGAGTGATCGAGGCAGGCAGTCCCCGAGCACAAGTCGAGGAGCGAGCGATGAAGTCCCCGAGCCGTGGTCAGAGAGTGGTCGATGCAGTCCCCAAGCACAGGTCGAGGAGCGAGCGATGAAGTCCCCGAGCATAGCTCAAAATTCCTGCAATATAAATATGTAGAATAGTAGTACATGATGTATAAAATAATAAATTATGGAGAAAAAATCAGCGGTGAAGAAATAGCGTATGACGCTCAGCAGTCATTTGCAAATGAGCATGATGTGATAAAGCAGTTGGTGCTTTGTAAACATTAGTGTTAGTGTGAAGTTTTGTGTTTATACTTAATATAAACTGCCCAACCAGTTAGTATGTAGCTGAGTCTCCAGCCCTAGCTAGCCTGTTAACCATAACGCGGGGCGTGGAGCCCATGCACGTGTAGGAAGAACAAAGCATCGCTAAGGAGCCGCTGCCGACCACCCATAACGCAGAGGGCAGACGCTCATGCACGTGTAGGGAGGAGCCGGAGACAGGGCCATCTCTAGAGGCATCGAGCGTCAACATGACTGGTCGAGGATTTGTATTAAGTATAGATGGTATACATGGACAAACGTTATTTGAAGAATAATCATGATAAGGACATTGTGGAGAAATGTTGTAATGAAAATTATATTAAATATAAATATTAGAAGTGTACTTATCTTTAGATAGAAATCTAATTGGTGGTGATGAAGTTGTCCGGTCCTCAAGCTTTTCGTCCTGTTCTAAGGGTGGTCGCAGTTGTCATAGCGCCGTTCTTCGCGGCAATCATCATTTGCAACATGGTCTGGTGGTCGGAGCTCTGTGGAGCCGCTCGAGACGTGGTTGTTGTGGTCTGGTGGTCGACATGGTCGGAGCTTAGCGGGGCCGCTCGGGACGTGGTCGTGGTCGGAGCTCGGCAGAGCTGCTCGGGACGTGGTCGACGTGGTCCGTGGTCGGAGCTCGGTGGAGCTGCTCAGGACATGGTTGACGTGGTCTGGTGGTCGACGTGGTCAGAGCTCAGCGGAGCTGCTCGCTCAGCGGCTCGCTTGGCTTGATGCCGTCGGAGCACTTAGTTCTCGTGGATGAATTTCGGTCGAACTTGAAAAGCTTGCTTCTTCTATTCATCTAGAATAGGGAGGTCACCCTCCGGCAGCATGGATGCTGGCTTCGTTCTCTTGTATGGTTGTGCATAACTAGTACTTGACGTCATATCTTGCATGGAGTTGTAGCTTGATACGCCTTGCTTTGTTTGCTTGCTTGGCCATGTAATTGTTCGTGCCTGCATGCGGATCAGCTCTTGATTACTTTAATTATCTTTGCACGGCTCTATAGATCACATGTTTATCTTGCATTGTCCTTCGATCGATGTGCTCTTGTTGCTGTGCATTGGGGCACATGATGGCAATTAATCATCATGCAAATCGAATCGGAGTAGGACTCTTTTGTGGGACGTGTTCCAGGAGATTAATTGGCTTGGCTTGTTGTCGTTCGGCTCCTTTCTTATTTGCTCGTTAGTTGAGGATTCAGACATGGTCTTGCTTGCCTACTTGGAGTCGTACTCGATCAGCCTTGGAGTCGGTGGAGACTAGATGCTGGGATTGAACTTGATTGAGGCGGATTGCCCATAGAATCGGACTAAGCCTTGAGTTGGTGATCTGCAGGTCGGCGTGTGCGAGGAACCGAATCCCCACAGATGACGACAATGAAGAAATTCTCGTACAGAATCAAAGAACGATCCCGCCGAGAATGTGATGCTGACTTTGAGATCTCATCTGGTTTGCCGTGGATCAGCACACACAACCCCTAAAGGGGGCCCCTACCTGGCACGCCACTATTGACGAAATATGGTCGGCGGTCCACCGAGGGGGGGTGCCCATGGTGGTAGATTATCGGTAGACGGTGCATGTAATCAAGAATCAAATGGTGACACAAGGTGCAGAGACAGCGATTTAGACAGGTTCAGGCCGTCTGATCGACGTAATACTCTACGTCCTATGCCTTTGGTGTATTGTATTGAGGTGTATATGGATTAAGATGTAATACCCTATTGTATTGAGACGTAATACCCTACGTCCTGCGTCTAATTCGGTCGGCCCTCAGATTCTTCATGCTCGAGGACTAAGTGGGCACACTTCACCGCACGGACGTCGTCAGCTATGTCGGTGCTCAGACCTCACCGCCTACGCCGGGCACTCCTCGGTGCTCGGACCTCGCCGCCTATGCCAAGGACTCCTCGGTGCTCGGACATCGCCGCCTACACCGGGGACTCCTCGGTGCTCGGTCATCGCCAGCGACGCCGGGGACTCCTCGGTGCTCGGTCATCAATAGCGACATCGGAGACTCCTCGCTCCTCGATGCTCGGACATTGCCAGCGACACTAGGGACTTCTCGCTCCTTGGTGCTCGGTCATCGCCAGCGACACTGGGGACTCCTCGCACCTCGGTGCTCGATCATCGACAGCGACGCCGGGGACTCCTTGCTCCTCGTTGCTCGGTCATCGCCAGTGACGCCGGGGACTCCTCGCTCCTCGGTGCTCGGTCATCACCAGCGACGTCGGGGACTCCTCGATGCTCAGACATCGCTACCTACGCCAGGGACTCCTCGCTCCTCAATGCTCGGACATCACCGCCTACGCCGGGGACTCCTCGCTCCTCGGTGCTCGATCATCGACAGCGACGCCAGGGACTCCTCACTCCTTGATGCTCGGTCATCACCAGCGATGCCAGGGACTCCCTTGCTGCTCGGATCTTGCTACGTCTCGTCGGTGTGCTATCAAGCTGCTCCATGCTATTTGGATCAGGGTGCTAATCTTGGGCAGCATGTCTGGGGTCTTGATACACGTATGTTAGACGACATCGGCAAGCTTTCAGACTTCTTTGACCCTGCTACAAGATTCATTCTTCATCTTCCAGCAGGCTCGGGGACTAAGTGGGCACACTTCACCTTGCGGTGAATGCGCTTGTTCTCATCTCAAGGCTACGCCCGGGGACTAGCTGCCTGCTCGACTGGTCTTCTACTTTATGACCCTAGCACCATGTGACTGCATCACCTACTATCAGGCTCGGGGACTAACTGTGGGGGTATGGCCCCCAAGACGTGGGCCGCACCATTGGAGGTGGCCCGGCCCACAAGATCAAGGCGTGCACGGCGCTGCTCGGCATGCACCGCAAGACATTGTATAGTACCAAATAGGATACTTTACTTGTAACCCTGCCCCTCTAGAGTATATAAGGAGAGGTAGGGGTCCTCTACTCGACATCATGTATTCAATACAATACACCAAAGACACAGGACGTAGGGTATTACGTCGATCAGACGGCCTGAACCTGTCTAAATCGTTGTCTCTGCGCCTTGTGTCACCATCTGGTTCCTAATTATGCGCATCCCCACTGACAAATCTACCATCGTGGGATACCCCTCGGTGGACTGCCGAGCATATTCTGTCGACACCTCACAATCACCATGATCGAAGCCAGAGACAATCACCAACCTCCGCTCGATGATCCTCGCTGCTCCAAGCCATCTAGGTGGTGGCAACCACCAAGAGTAACAAGCCAAACCTGCAGCGAAACACGAATACCAAGTGCCACTAGATGGAAACACTCAAGCAATGCACTTGGATTCTCTCCCAATCTTATAAAGATGATGAATCAATGATGGAGATGAGTGGGAGGGCTTTGGCTAAGCTCACTAGGTTGCTATGTCAATGCAAATGGCCAAGAGAGTGAGCTAGAGCTGGCCAAACACCTTATATAAGCGTCCCCTCGAAATAGAGTTGTTAGGCTCTCACTGTAGCCCAACTCGGGGTGACCGAACGTGTTGGTCAGATCGACCGAATGCACCAGACCTAGTGTCTAGAAACTGATCATCGTCCACATGTCCCCAGTGTTCAATGACATCTGCATGATCTCAATGGTTAAGTGACTCAGCGCAACCCCTAAGTCATGACTGGATGCGCAGGCAAGCTGACCGGACACACCACGCCCGCATCAGGTCCTCACATGCCTACGCACCAACAACCAGCGACTAGACACACCAATGGAATGACCGGACGCTCCACTAATGTGGAGTCCTGTCACTTCCAGAGAGCACCCAGAGCCGCATTTTCTTGATCAGACATGTCTGGTGTACCTCGACCGGACCTACCTTAGCGTTCGGTGCAATACCCTATGTTACGCTGCCTCGGCTTCTTCTGACTAGACTCACCACTATTGCATCCGGTCACATTTTGACCTAGTGTTCGGTCACTTCAACAATAGAGCCTGAGCACGCCAACTTCATCTAAAATGGATCGGATGCTGCTCCCCCGAGTCCGGTCACTATGTGGCCTATGTCTGGTCACTGTTTCACATTGACAATCACCTCCTTTACTTCACTAACTTCTCCACCCTTGCTCAAATGTGCCAAACACCAAGTGTATCACCTTGTGCACGTGCGTTAGAATATTTTCACAAACATTTTCAAGGGTGTTGGCTCTCCACTAGATCCTAAATGCATATGCAATGAGTTAGAGCATCTAGTAGCACTTTGATAACCGCATTTTATATGAGTTTCACCCCTCTTACTAGTACGGCTATTGATCCTGTCATCACAAAAAATGTGTTGATACGTAGCAAGCCAAAAGGATCTACTTGGGATAAGCCCGGAGATCCGCTTGGCTTCAACACAGGACCAGCCGACCCTATGAATTGCCAAAGGTGTGCTAGTCAATTTGACCTACAATTGACAAGGAGAGAAAGTTTATCAGTAATTTAACGTGGAACATGCCAATTTTGCCCAGACAATTCCAAGTGTGCCGCTTCGGGAGCAACCAGACGGGAAGATCGACTAAATAGCCAATACAAGAAGAAATCGACTGTTAAGGACAATAAAGCTCGTGGGTCATGATTGATTTTATAGTAACAAATGCAACGTCCCCAGATATAAGTAACATCATCAGCTAGATAAATATAACCAGTGTAAAGCATTGAGCCGATAAGCTTAACAAGAAAGGATATAGCATGCAAACAAAATCGACTATCTAGCACAAATGTATCTACAAACGCTTTGAATCTAATCCGCTACCATCAAGAGTGAGGTTCGACCAGATTGATGCAGCTATGATGATAACAACAAACTAAAGCCATAGAATCCATGAAACCATCTATACGTTGATAGGTTTTCTGAAAGACATGCTATATGTGTGAAAGCATAGGCGAATCGGCTGGGATAACCGATTCAGGTAGAAAAAGGATCATAGCATGAGAATAATCGACTATTTAATACGAATAGATTTATAAACTCATCAAATCTAATCTATTATCTTTAACAGTGGGGTTCGACCGGATCAATGGCAGCCATAATAAAGATAACAGATTAAACCTTTTAAAGCAAATAGATCTATTCACATTTAACAGAATTATGAGGACACACTATGAGCGTTAAAGTACGAGCAATCAGCTATTTTAGCCAATGCAGACATAGCAAACAGTCAAGGTCATGCCTGGTCGAAAGCAAGCTTACCGGCTAGCATACTCCGATCTAGAGTGCCATCAGTGGGGATCGACCGGATCGTTACAGCCATAATAGCGAGTTATAGACCAGATTCGACTAGCCAGCAAACCTCCTCAAGATCAGACATGCCTTAACCGCATACTATGCATGATCATGATCAAAGTAGGACAGCCGATAAAACATAATCCATCATTTAAAGTAAGAACCATCACAATGTGACAAGATAAACGAGGGACTAAAAGGATGTGAGGCTTCGCTGTGGGTGATGTGCTTGGTATAGGAAAAATCTTAAGAAATATGGCTCATATGTCTAATATGTTTTCTCATCGTGTTGGTACGGAAGATTGGTTAGAGGTTGGTTGTCATTACATGGTGCCTATTCTAGGCTAGCAAATCAATGACATGTTAGTAGAAAGAAGTATTTGATGGAGTTGGGCTCAAGCAACTAACACACTTAGATTTAAAGCACAACATTGGCTAGGATTACATTATAGGTGGAAATAGCAAAAACTACAACACAAGTACTTCTCCTAATGCAAGGGTTTACAAAAGAGTGAATTAGGATCCACTCCCCTTAGGCAAAACTACAACACACTTCGTAAATCTGGAATTACATGAAAGATTACACAGTGTCGAACACTAAATTACACTGGGATTTAAAGCTACATGGTTAAGAGCAACCTAGCACAACCAAGGCTTACTCTAGAAGTCAGGATAGACGAGGGCAATAGAGAAACAACAAGATAATGACTATCCAAAACATGGTGTATGACCAATAGATCCAGAAATAGGAGACTGAGAAGTCAAACATCATGAACCCTAAGACCAAACTAACCAACGGTAGACTTGAACTTCTTCAAAAACTAGATCTCTTATTCTTATATTACACCATCACCTCAGTCAGACAAAATGAGGACTAGATCTCATAGCTCTGCTTTAGATTCAAGAGGGATGGGGATGAAGAAGAAGAGCAAGGACCAAGGGCATCTTATAGTGGCGAACGAAGATGGGGCACAGTGCACCGGAAGTGGAGATGACATGGATGGGATACGCTGCCGGTTCACGCTGTGGAGATACAGCCAGCCATGGCGTGTTCCCTTCTTAAGCGAGCAGAGGGGGTAATAAAGGAGAGGAGAGAGGGTTCACTCGACGAGGGAGGCGTGCGGGTGGTCATGTCCCCAAAAGAAGAAAGAAGGGAGGGGGTCTGGTACGGGGATAAGGGCGAGGATCAAGAGCAGACCAGAGGCTAGGAAAATGAGAAGCATATAGTGCATGAGGACGGCGAGTGCGGCATAATGTTGAGGCCATGCGAGGATAGGGTGCTAATGGGCTCGACACCAATGGCGTCCGTAGGCACATGGTGACAGCGACCCAACATGCGTAGCGTGGTTGAGCTGGGCATAGTGCCTAGGACTTGACATCCACTTAGGCTTTTCTAAACATTCCCTACTACCCAAGGCTAACTTTTCCCAGGTGTTCTTCTTTCCTTCCCTTCCTTGTCCACAATATGCGCCAAACTTTGTATGAAGTGAGATCACAACATACATGCTTCCTCCAAAACCACCTCCTCTTATTTACTTTCAGAGAATACTATTTCATCAACCCATTGTGGATTTCTCATTCAAACACCTGAATATTTGTATCAAAAGTGGTATGGCAGTGTAACTTGGTAAAGGTACTTGGTCAACAACCTTGATACTAGTGCATGGCGAGCAACGTCACCATGTGGTAGCTGTTCCATAGGGAGCCCTCGGTTTCGTCACGACACCATAAGCTATTAACTAGGCAACTACTACCAATTTCATGGCCTAAAGGCGGTGGGGTCATAGACCATAGAATGAGGGGAGTATTGCAAGGGAAGATTCAAGCAATAAGGGTTCCCTTCACAACAAGGGACAATGAATTCAAATCCAGCGGCGGATTTGATTTAAAGAGATTCAAGTGTTCTACTAGGACATCCACAATTAATCGATACAGTGTCCTATATTATCCAATCACAACTGGTTTGCTAATATCTAGATGGCAACTTCTCTTGTAACCCACCTACCATCGCCCTTGAAAACTCTAAGCACATTTAACAGGAATTAAGTAGATGGATGCAATAAACACAGGGAAATAAACCAAATGCATATTCAAATGGTCTTATATGGGTACATCATACAGGCATCCAGTCTCCCATTCATGATACAACATTCACCATCCCTACGACGGACGATCTCAATAGTACGAACGAAAACAACGGCAAGAGTACAATACCAGAAGACAGTGAAGAACAGCACTACTACTATGGGTATAGCATCTCAAGGCAACTAATCTATTTGGAACTATGCATCTTCATTCTCGGGCTTAGCAGATTCTTCAACTACCTTGGCTATGGATCTGCATCTTCTCTTGGCAATGGCTGAGTGAGAGGAATCAAGGGCTCTACTTCTAACACTTCTAAAGGTGGAGGTGCTGGCGGCACTGCAACACTGGTCCTCCTTCTTTCAGGCGGGTGGACAGGGATCCCTTCCAAGATTAGGGCATCTTGCCTTTTAGCAACTAGCATCCTCTGCTTAGCCCTGGTGATAAGATAGGCCTCCCACAGCTGATGCACATGCCGATCTTTAGCCTCCTTCAAAGCTTCAGACATGGTAGTCTCTCGGCTCTCAGCAGTAGCAGCACTGGCATGCACCTCAGCGAGCTGCACCTAGAGGATTTGGGTGAAGATCTCAGCTTCCTCTGCCCATCAGAGGTAGATCCTCAGTTCCAAGGCTTGCCGGTCATACTGCTCATCTAGGGCAAGAAGGTATGTGGTCAAATGCACCACGATAGGACTATCCTCTTGCGCATCCCACCCTTGCAAAGCCTTCATGCGAGCCCTCCATGCCCTCTGATTTCTGTCCAAAGGTGGAAAGAACCACATGGGGGTACCAGCAATGGGCTCCTCATAGATCTGGCAGAGGTACCGCAAGGCTTTACAGACCACAACCTGGTAGGTATCGATAAAGCTAAACCCAGTTGTGGTCACACTCTAGGCTCTAGTGAGGTCGGGGAACTCCTCACTCTTCCTGATGTAGACGATAACCTCACACCGCTCAATGCCTTGCTCCTCATACTCACGGACCTCATACTCGAGATGATCTTTGACTCCAAGCTTTTGTAGGGTGGCATGTAGGATTCTAGGAAAACCCTCAACGTTCAGGCAGTATCTACTAACCTAGGCTCCTGCCATTTCTGGCGGTGGTTATGAGGAAGGCTGAGCGAAAAGCTGGTTCAAAGGAAAAGCTAAGCGAGCTAAAGTATGCTGAGTGGTGGTACCAATGGCTAAGCCAGGCTCTGCTTATAAAGGCGGAGTGGTCTGTGGTCCTGATGTGGTTCACTAGGGTTCCTGCGTGGGATCACTACGAATGAATCGACCAAATTCCGCGCGTTTGAGGCGAGCGACGTGTGGTGCCATTATTGAGTAGTATGACTATAGGGCAAGGGTCCAACAAGAGCATAGAAAAGGGGTACGAGGAGACGTGGGTCACTACAGGCGTGAACCATGGGCGAACACGAAGGACGAAGCCATAGTGCATACCTAACTCTAGAACAGGAATGAGTAGGTCATGCACAATATGACACGAGTGACGCCTATGGATGGCGTATCTGCCAGCAATGCAGCACTATAATGCACAAATAGAATATGCATGAATGCATGTCATGTATGTCCTTTCACTGTTGCCAACATATAGGGAAACCATTCTTAGCTTTTTGGCACATCGTTCTCTCCCTGTTGGTGACCAACCCCAATCACCGACCATCTCAGGAGCAATGTGCACACAAACCAAGTCATGTCTTAGATGCATGGATGCATGTATAAGTACAAATGTTCCTACATGGTCAATGAATCATTTTTATGTAATGGTAAGGAGGATAGGCATTAAATGTGACCACCTGCCCGACTTGTTTTTATCTGATGGTACCATGGAGGGGAGGCATTAAATGTGTCCACCTACTTTTGACCCACCCTGCGTAGGTGAAGATGCCAAGCACTTTTAAATTTGCTGAGTGAATTTCTGGATAGCTTAGGGAATGGCCTCGGACACTGCTTGTCTCATGCGTGTAAAAATCCTATCACTTTCCTTTTATTGTTCTCTGCGCCAGACTAAATGGTGGACTACGCCAGGCCTAATGATCGCTCCTCCATTACAAAAGGCCTAGCCTAGCCACTTGGTACCACCACTCAGTGAGTCTCAGCTCACCTAGCCTTTCTCCTGAGCAAGCTTCTCGCTCGATCCTTCCTTGTAACCATCATGCACCAAGGATGGTAGGAGCCTAGGTTAGCAGCTATTGCCTGAACACTGAGGGTTTTCCTAAAATCCTGTATGCCACCTTGCAAAAACTCAGAGTCAAGGATTGCCCCAAGTATGAGGGTCATGAGTATGAGAAGCATGGTACTAAGCGATGTGAGGTCACCGTCTACATTGGGAAGAGTGAGGAGTTCCTTGATATCACTGAAGCCTAGAACGTGATCGCAATAGGGTTTTGCTTTGTTGACACCTACCAAGTTATGGCCTACAAAGCCTTGCGGCATCTTTGCCAGATCTATGAAGAGCCAATTGCTCATACCCCCATGAAGTTCTTTCCACCTTTGGAAAAGAATCGACGGGCATGGAGGGCTCGCATGGAGGCTTTGTAAGGGCGGGATGCGTAAGAAGACAGCCCAACTGTGGTACATCTAGCCATGTATTTGATTGCTCTAGATGAGCAATATGATCAACAGGCCTCAGAGCTGAGGAAGTGCCTCCACCGAGCTGAGGAAGCCGAGATCTTCTCCAGGATGCTCAAAGTGCAACTCGCTGATGCGCATATGCCAATGTGGCAGCCATAGAAGTCATGAGACTATCATGGTGGAAGCCCTGAAGGAGGCTGAAGATCAGCACACCCAGCAGCTAGAGGATGCTTATCTGGTCACAAGGGCCAAGCATAGGACGCTTGACACTAGAAAGGCAGGAACCCTTGGTCTTGGAGGGAATCCCTATCCACCCACCGGAAAGAAGGAGAACCGATGTTGTAGTACCACCAGCACCTCCACCCTCGAAGGTATCAGAAGTAGAGTCATTGCTTCCCCTCACTCAACCACCACCACGAGAGGAGACAAATCCTTAGCCAGTGTAGAAGAAGATCCAACTGAGGTAGGAATGAAGTCGTTTGGTCCAACTGAAGTAGATGAGTTGTCCTAGGGGACATGTACCCATAGTTAGTAGTGCTTTTCATTGCCATCCTCTAGTGTTGTAATCTTTCCATTGTATTTAGCCGTAGATGTTAAGAACCATCAGGTCGTAGGAGCCAAACGATGTGTCGAGAATGGGAGAGGGAGTGCATGTATGTTGTACTCGGATAAGGGCGTTTTGGATGTGCATTTTGCTTTATCCATTGTGTTTGTTATGTCGATTTACCCTTAGACCTTGTTAGACTTACTTCTGGTTCTCGAGGCAAAAAACAAACGGGTTACAAGAAAAGCAACCACTCAGATGCAAGCAGACCAGCTATGATTGGAAATGAATCACAAAGGAGGTAACAAATTAAAGCCACCTTTTCACAAATTAAAGACCTCCCACTAACATAGTGTAGGCTTTCATTTTCAAGTTGTATGTTTGACCTAAGACCGCATGCAAATTAAAGCCACGCGCACCACCAGTGGCCACTCACCAGCGCTCCTTTTCTCACACACTAGTGTCGTCCTCTTAGTGTCTTGCCGTTGTCTCTTCTGCACCGCCACCCACCACACGTTGCACCACCGCCCCACGACACCGCTCATGATGTCACCTCCATTGGGCCGATGCTACCACTTCTATCCCCCACAAACCTGATTCCCTCAGCCCCCGATGCTGCTTAGTGCCATCGATAATGGTGCACACCCACCCTCTAAACCCGTCATCAATCGCTTATAAAATGCCCCCCAGCTCCCCCTTCACAACAAGACACTCCACACTCGACACTAATCACCTGCATAAGCCCCCTATTCAATTGCCAACCTATTTCAATATTTTAAGAAGAAGCCTGAGATAAGTGCTGCAAGCTGGAGACTATCGAAGAAAACATCAAGCAGGAGCCAAAGTACATTGTTAGAAGCAAGAAGCTGACACTCTCAAGATGTGCTTAGATGAAGCTGATCTCACCATGACCATCTTTGCTTTCCTAACTCCTACTATGGTGGCAACAATCATATTGTATATCCTTGTAATGCGCCCGCTACCCGATGAGAGGCCCTAAGGTAGTTGTTGAAATAAGAAGAGCTGAATAAATATTCAAGCTTCGCTAATTTATTCAAATTTCGAGGGCATAGGGCCTGTCCACAACTTGACTACACATGATTAAGTTATTTCTTACATTCACCAAATAAATAGCAGCGCAATTCCTATACCAGCTATATTGTGATGCAAGGTCGTTTGCAATTGTCATTGTGGTTAAGTTTTTACGTACCTAGCATAGTATCAGTGCTGGGTATCCATGTGAGTTCCTTGTCAGTAATAACTAAATAAAGGTCGTACAGGCTACACTTTCACATTTACGAGTGATACTATGGTGGTTGTAATATGCAATATTACTTTTACTCACTCTACCGTGGGGTATCATTCTATGTGGAACCATTTCAGGTGGTAGTACTTAGACCATATATATGGCAGCGATAATGCATTTGTATGGTTATATGCCTGCTACCACCGTGTCCTCCCATACTTTGAGGTTAATGGGAATAAGGAAAAGAAAACGTCTCAGAAGATCCGTACAGGTGACGGCTTTGCTTCTTCAGAAGGTCATTTTTCATCTAGAAGGTAGTTTTCCAATCTCGCTGCCCCCAATAATACTTGTTAGCCTATATGTGTATCCTATGCAATCTTATCATTGTTTTAGAATAATTATTTTAACATTTTCTTTTGTGCTGGTGCCTCTGATATCTACACAATACACAATTCCCTGAATTTGTCACAAGATAGCTCTGAGATTCCTGGAATGCTGCTCCACCTATAAAAGTGTCAAATACTTATATTGATGCCCTATTGGCCATCGCAAACTTAGTCATGCCTATCACCTATCTGTATTAACCTTTTTTGTAACAATTTTTATCCAAGCTAAATAGTAAAAAAGCAAATATAAAACAAAAGGTTTTGGTAACACACCTGAGTCTGCCAATTATTCAATGGTTTGTGTGATGCTTATTTACATACCCTTTGTCAGATAGTGAGAAGTTCTAAATTATGAACTCATTTGGATAGACCAAAGTCATATGTTCAATTAGGACAATAGAGGGCTTATACACCTTCCAAACTTACACTTAAATTTATAGAACTTCCAATTTATACAGTGGAGCATATATTTCTTTCTCAAACACGCAGGAGAGTTGTGTATCATTTCATTAAAAATAAAAGAAAGAGTAATGCAGTAGCAAAGCCAGCACTTCTATTCAATCCAATACAAGGCTATGCACTATATAGAATAATAACTCACCAAGGTAGGGTTAGAAATTAAAGCCAAATATTAGGCAGCAACAAATCTGAAAATACCAACCAAATAGAATACATGCGGGTAGATCCACCTGAATGCTGTAATTGAATGCTATTGTCTTTGTTTAATGCTAAGACGGGCAAAGGCCTAAAACTCTAAAAAATACATGAGGGCAACATTAGTTGTAAATTGTATTATACATGCACAATACAGTTACATACTGCTGGGGAAAACGACTTAAAATGAATGGCATTTTTTTCCATAATGGTACAGTACAATCAGGCAGTAACACCGATGATGCCACTAGTGTTTAGTAGGTAGATCAAACAAAAATTTACCATTACTGAAATTTCGCAAATTAAATGTGATTTTCTACGTCACACTTTCATATTTGAATGCAAGCAACTCCCTAGGAACTCAAGAAAACTATTGAGGAAGTGTCATGTACTAGCTTCTGCATCAAGTGTACTTCTGACTCCATCTTGAAATGAGATTGGCTTGGTAGCACCGTCAATCAAACAATCCAAAATATAGACTAGACTTGAGCAATCTCAATCAATCCATTTTGAAATTTGAAGCAGACATGTTTCATCTCAAGAACAAAGAAGCCTTCTCCTGCTGCCCCCAATGGCAAAACAAATGAACACAGTAAACTTGTCATAGTGATGTATCATTATTGAATCCTCCCAGGTTTCTACTGCATTTCAAGTCCCCAAAATAAAGAGGAACAGGTATGAGGGATACATCTCGGTAAAGCCAACCGTGGTCCATAAACAATCCCTACTGTTTGTTGGTGTAGATGTCCGAAAAATAAACAGAATGACTCCTCCTCGAGGAACTGCCAGTATAGGCACAATGATAAAAGGTCACAGCCATCACTTGACTAGTTAACCAAGCCCATGATTTTGTTCATTGTACAGACGAATACCTACTAATACTAATTGTTGGAACTTGAAATCATCTGCAGGGGCTTAGCCAGGAGTTCAGGCTACAGAGGAGAATCTTTGCGACTAGCAGCTGAATAAACACCACTAGCTGCGCCACTAGTTAGTTTTAGAATGGTCCAGGAGCGGGGAATCGGAAATAAGTTCCATCTCCATATCCTGTTGCTTTTTAAGATAATTCTGTGCTGTTAACATGATTATCTTAATGAAGAAGTTTAGAAGAACAAGCCACACTATAGAGTTCCAAACAAATGTAAAAGAGAAATTCCACTGTTTCTCCTGTACCTGGTACAATTGCTGAACCAATAAGAAAGTGAGATGAATAATTAAGGGCGCGTAAGACAGGTCATTCAAGCTCAAAGTCAAAGGGTCACAGATTTAAACTGATGGTGCTAACCTCCATTTGTGAGTATGATGAGACTGGGGCTGGTGGTGATAGATACTTGTCCTTGTGTAACACCTCAGGTGTTTAAATACTAAAACCTACCATGTCATCATATGCATTGCAAAGCATTTGGCATTTAGTAAAAATTTTGATATGCATACACTAAAACAAGTTTACCTTTATGTGGTATGTGTTGAATTGTATTGTTTGAATCAAGTTAAAAATTTGGTTTGGATTTGAATTTTCAAGAAAACCCTGATTTTCAGCATTTAAATCCTACCCTAAAAATTCATTTCAAAATCTAAGCATATTTTGGGATTGAGCCTAAAAGCAAAAGTGTAGAGCTTGTCAAGTTATACAAAGTTTGTTTTTGGAGTTTTCAAAGTTGTTATGAAAAATTTGAAGTAATTTGAAAAGGCGAAATTCGTTAAATGTCCCCTATTTGAATTCAAAATTTCATTTCAAAATGTAGACCAAATTAGGGGGTGGTTATAAAAGCAAAGTTGTAGAACTTTGGATTTTGAGCAACTTTTATTTTTGGAGATTTTTGATTTGTTATACAAATTTGGGAGTAATTTGGATTTTAAAACAAATGGCATTTCTATAATTATGGTGAACAGTGTCACGACCACCGCCCCACCGCCGGTGTTGCTTCTCCGGTCTTCTAGTCACGTCTATGGCTGCCCTCGGCCTCGCACTGGCATGAGCTGGTCATTGCGTGTTGACTCCTCGCTCTCTTGGCCACGCTATAAAGATCAGTCGCCGTCGTCGACCTTCATTTCGCTGCTCTGTTTTTCCCGTCGCCTTGCTCATCTCCGGCGAGCCCTCATCGTCGAACCAGCGCCTATGCCATCGCAGCAACAATAGTTTTGCCTACTCCTTGCGCATCCATCCAGCTAGCTTGGGTAGTCTGATTTTGCCAGGAATTGTCGCCAGCCACTTTTCTTCCTCGCGGCCGGCAACCTCTCCGTCGTGGTTGCGCCGTCGTGGCCAGTGCCCTCCGGTGAGTCGTTGCCCTTGATCAGTGTACCTACAGCTTCGTCTTGATGTCATGGTGCTTAATCCCTTGTTGCTTGGTCGTTTTGCCCACTGCAGTCACCGGAACACCATCATCGACGAGCTTTGCTCCGTCGTGGCCGCTGTCAACGTCAACTCGCGTCACCGTTACTTCTCTGGTCTCGCTCTTTGCTCCAACGTGTTCGTGGTGAGCTACTGAACCTTCCCGTGCCTTTTGTTTCACCAATTTTGGCTTCATTTCGCTGGCATAGTGTCACCGAGCCGCCGCATCCGCCATGGCTAGCGTTGAGCTAGTATAGGGCCGTAATTGGTGCAATTAGGGATGTCAGTCGATGCGCCAAGTCATGGTGATTGTTTTGGTACTTTGGCCGTCGTTGTTGGTCTCACCGTTGGCGAGTTTCCATTGGTCAGCGCCGTCGCCATCGTGGTCAAAGCGGGAGGTTAGGGATGACAGGTGGGACCCAATGTCAGTGACTCAGCGTTCAAAATGAATTTTCTGTTTTTCAGAATTGAATGAATAGTATCTATTTTTGTTATTTTTGTGTAGATGTAATAAGAGCTCCAAAAATTATGAAAACTTTTGTGTGACCTCTCTGTGATTAATACTATTTATAAAAATATGAAATGTTATTTTTCAGCACTTTTTGAATGTGATAAAAATTGCTCAATTAATTAATAAATGGGTTTCCATGATTTTTCTAGGCTTAATTAATTATCCAAAAATTATAAAATGGTTTTGCCACTTAGTTATCATGTGATGAACATTTACAAAAATTTTGAGCTCAATTGGAAAAAGTTGATTTATTTCATAATTTTGAATTAAATAATTAATTCATAAAAGCAAATAGTAACCTTTAATAATTTAGGTTTTGTTTGAAATTTTGGATTGAGTGATGACCTTGGGTCATTAGTTGATAATGATCCTTGGCAATTGATGTATGTGTTACGAAAAAGATTTAGTTCGTTTGACTTGCAACTGTACCACAAAGGAAAGTTGTATTCGAGTTGTTAATTTTTGCATCCATCATCGAGCATCATGTTTCGTATTCCGCATCATGTTAAACATGGCATTGTTACTACGTGTAGTGAACGAAGGTAAACATGGCATTGTTACTACATGTAGTGAATGAAGGTGAACGAAGGTCCATCCGTTGTTGAACTGTGTGAGATGAGACTTTGTAGTACTAACCACATACTCCGGTAAGCCTTAACTTGGTGATTCTATTACAAGAATGGCTACTCATGCACTGGGAGTGGAGAGATGGCAGGAATAGCGTGTACCCACGTGGCAATGGGCTGGATTTGTGGAGTTCTGTATTCTCGGGTGGTGCGGACCCGTTCTTGTTTTAGAAGATCCGAGGGTAGGTTGGTATATGTAGGTCGGGGACCTACATATATCGTGTGGTCTGGAATCCCCAGCTAGGTTTAATCGGTTCGAATCGTTGTTGCTCCTCGGTTATGGAGACTCAACTCTCTGTTCATCATCGTAGTTAATAACTGAAACTAGAGCTGGATTTGAGAAAGAGTTTGTTATGAAGTTCATGATCTCATTACGGATCATGGCAGATTCATATATTGTTCTTATGATGTTTAAATATTGAAATACTAAAATTTTGTAAAGAGCTTTTATGCAAAGGAACTTTGATTATTGCTAAAGCCAAACCTCGAATCCCTGAACCT
This sequence comes from Miscanthus floridulus, assembly GCF_019320115.1. Classification (NCBI taxonomy): domain Eukaryota; kingdom Viridiplantae; phylum Streptophyta; class Magnoliopsida; order Poales; family Poaceae; genus Miscanthus; species Miscanthus floridulus. The sequence continues at coordinate 75,758,455 of NC_089581.1, forward strand.
GCATTCCTGGGTCTTCTTAGTTTTTATTTTGGTTAAGTCTTGTTGAGTACTTTTGTATTTAGGGTTCGTTGACCCTTGTTGCAGGTGAGCCTCATGAGCAGGTCTGTTTTGGACCTTGCTGCATGACTGTTGTTCCTGTCGATGATGATATGTGAATGTGTGATCCTTGGGCAGGATGCTTATTTTGTGTATTATGTTTATGTTAATTATGTCACTCCACTACTACTATGGTTTGTAATAATTATTGAACTTAGTTTGTAAGGCTTGAAATAATTGGTTTGTAAACTATGTTATCGTAAGAATTCTACTATTTTACTTTGATGTATATATTTGAATAAATGTTGTAATACTGCAGTGACTCTATAATGTGATCCTGCTCGGAAATCATGGATGATTCGGGGTTCCCCACGAACACCCAACAATCTTCCTAAGCTACCTGGAACATATGCATAATCGTCAGAGGTCGTTGGATAGTGACAAGTGCATGTGGGTCCTATAATTTAGGAGGTTCTGCCATAGAATGGTATCAGAGCGATCATTACAAAGTCTTTGTTGTATTGTTTTACAAAAACTTCAAAATGATTTGGGACAAATAGATATAACTTGTTAATTTAGTCCAAATTGCTTCTGGCTTATCTTATTTCATTCTCACCATTCCTTAATTGATTAAAAAGGCTTTGTGTGGTGGAGTAGTAATCTTATTATGCCCTATATAAAAATAACTATGGTTATGTATCTTATAAGCTTTGATGTTTTTGTTCATAAGAATGATTCATGCATCATGATTAATTCACTTATTACTTCCTTCACCCTGAGTCTATGTTGGGTAGTGAGTTTGGGTTGAGTTATGTAATCCATCTTGGCTGCTCTTTAGATTTTGATCTGATGGTCTTAATTGGATTAATTTTGCTTCCTACAGTATGGCTCGCACCAAGGTAATGCCCCGTAAGTCTGTTGGACCTAAAGGAGTTCCTCGTCACCAGCTTGCCCCTAGAAATGATGGTGCTAGCAGTAGCAGCTCTAGGCCTGATCCCTAGGCAGAGATATAGAGGCTTTCAACAGAGTTAGCATAGGCTACTAGGGATAGAGCCTTGGATACCATCCGGCTGGGCAAGTTAAAGGAGCAATTGAAGTGTTGCACCATCGCTCATAAGAACTACGAGCGTATGTTAGTTCGTATGGTGGAAGGGAGAAATGAGGCTTGGCATAGAGGAGATGTAGCTAGATCTAGAACACATGAGCTAGAATTTTATGTAGAAGATTTAGAAGAACATAATACTACTTTGCATGAAGAAGTACATAGGCTGAGCAACCTCCTGGATCCAAATCATGAACCTCAAGCTGATGCAATGGACCCCGGTGTCATCATTGCTAATGATGATGAACTTGAAGAGGAAGAAGAAGAAGATCCAGAAGAATTAGTGATGGTTGATGAAAGTGATAATGAAGGCGGATATGTTTCCGGAATGGATACCGATCATGAGGTTTGATGTGGTCGAGGAGAAGAGTAGAGTTGTAAAATAGGAGATCTAGTTAAGTAGTCTTGTTTAGGTGCAGGCTTGTGCTTAAATAAGTAAACCCAATGTAATGTGCTTGTAGTGAGCTCTTTTATATCTCAATAAAAGCTTGTGAGTAAAGTTTGGTTTGTTATGAACAGATGCCTCATACTTGTGCTTTGGATATTCCTGGCTCTTTGCCTGAAGAGGGGGGTGTTCCTGATCCACCGCCAGTTCTACCAACTTTAGCTTATGCTATAGCAGCACTAGTCCATGTGACCATAGAGAATGCTCGATTGCTTCGAGAGATAGCTCAGAGTAATCAGAATATGGTGCATAATCAAAATATGGTGCAAGGAAACCGTGGCCGCAATCATAACAGGCAAGAGGCTACGTATGTTGATTTTATAGATACAAGACCCCCAGTGTTCACTAAAGCAGATGAACCACTAGAGGCTGATGATTGGCTTCGGACCATGGAGTAGAAATTTGATCTTATTCCATGCACGGAGATGCAGAAACCTGTGTTTGCTGCCCAGCAACATAGAGGTGCAGCAGGTGCCTAGTGGGCAAATCTAATGGCTATGCAACCAGCTGGCGTTCCAATAACTTGGGTTGAGTTCTGTACTGCCTTCAGAGCTCATTATATTCTAGAAGGGGTGATGGCCATGAAGCTGGATGAGTTCCTTGTTTTGAAGCAAGGGGATCAAACAGTTATGCAATATGTGGGTAGATTCAATCACCTATCACAGTATGCATCTGAACATGTCAATACAGATGCCAAGAAAAAGAAATGGTTCATGAGAGGACTGAATACCAAATTACAAACAATGATGACTGCATGTGCCAATGTTACTTATCATGAGGCAGTGAATATTGCAATTGCTTCTGAGGAAAAGTATCGGTAGCATAAGGAGATCAAGAAAAAGAAGAGTGTGCCATCTGGATCTTTTGGTGGAAATCAAAAGAGGCAAAAGATAATCTATCATCTAGTCAACCATTATCGTCCTCCATATCATCCACTGTAGTTACAAGCCGGGCAATAGTCAAATGTCCATCCTGCTATAACCTACCTGAATTCCCAATAGACCAATGCTCCTGGTGGCAATGCTCCAACATCCCAAGGTCACAATTATCTGTGTTACAATTGTGGAAGGACTGGTCATTTCTCTAGGGAATGTCCGTATCCCAAGCAGGCTAATCAAAATTATCAGAAGGCCCCTACTAATCAACAACAGGGTCAAGCATAGAACAAGAACCACAATCAGAATGCTTAGAAGGGCAAAGATGAGAGGAAGATAGGGCGGGTGTTCTATATTCAAGCTAGAGAAATTTTGGAAGGGGAGCCAGTGATGATGGGTATGTTTCCTATCACCGATCACCCTGCTATTATGCTTTTTTATTCTGGTGCATCTCATTCATTCATCAATAGAACCTTTATTGTAAAGCATGCAATTCCAATTGGGGAAACAAAGGAAAGTTTCTTTATACAGTCACCTGGGGGATGTTTGTGTACTAAGGAAATGGTATACCAGGTACCCATAAACCTGGGTGGGCTATTTTTCCCACTACCATGATTATTCTCAAGGATCAAGATATAGATGTGATCTTGGGAATGAATTGGATGTATCAGCATAAGGCTGTTATAGATGCTTTGCATAGGACATTAAGAGTGAGTTTGCCTGATAGTAGTTCTTAGCTTCTTATCCAACTTCCAACCTTAAGGAGATCAGTGGAAAGGGTTTGTGCAACTTTTGTCAAGGAGATTAGAGATATTCCAATAGTTTGTGAATTCCCTGATGTGTTTCCTGAGGATTTACCTAGTCTACCACCAGCTAGGGATGTTCAGTTTAACATAGAATTGAAGCCTAGAATAGCTCCAATCTCTCGGAGAGCTTATAGGATGCCTCCCAAGGAATTAGCCAAGTTGAAGACTCTGTTGCAAGAGTTGATTGAGAAAGGATTTATTCAACCTAGTTCATCACCTTGGGGATGCCCTGCAATTTTTGTGAAGAAGAAAGATGAGACCCTAAGGCTATGCGTTGATTATCGTCCGTTGAATGAAGTGACCATTAAGAATAAGTATCCCTTACCTCGGATAGACTTGCTTTTTGATCAACTGGTCGGAGCCAAAGTTTTCTCCAAGATTGATTTAAGGTCAAGCTATCACCAAATCAAGATTAAGCTTGAAGATATTCCCAAAACGACATTTACCATGAGATATGGATTGTATGAATACTTGGTAATGTCTTTTGGTTTGACAAATGCCCCAGCTCATTTCATCTATCTGATGAATTCAGTGTTCATGCCTGAGCTAGACAAGTTTGTGGTGGTGTTTATTGATGACATCCTAGTTTATTCCAAGAACAAGAAGGATCACGCGGAACATCTCAGAATTGTCCTGACCTGCTTAAGAGAACATCAACTATATGCCAAATTTAGTAAGTGTGACTTCTGGCTTAAGGAAGTATAGTTTCTTGGACATGTCTTATCAGCTGAAGGAGTTGTTGTTGATCCAAGCAAAGTTAAGGATGTGCTTGATTGGAAACCACCAACCACTGTTCATCAGGTTCGGAGTTTTCTAGGAATGGCGGGGTATTACCGTCATTTTATTCCAGATTTCTCTAGAGTATCCAAGTCCATTACTAGGTTGTTGAAGAACCAAGCCAAGTTTGTCTGGTTATCTGAATGTGAAGAAGCTTTACAGACTTTGAAGAGACTATTAACCACTACACCAGTATTAGCCCAACCTGATATCGAGAAGTCATTTGACATTTATTGTGATGTTTCTGGTATTGGTATTGGATGTGTATTGATGCAAGAAGGCCAAGTCATTGCCTATGCTTCCAGACAACTTAAGCCACATGAAGAGCACTATCCCACTCATGATCTAGAGTTAGCAGCAGTTGTCCATGCTCTAAAGATTTGGCGGCATTACCTGCTTGGTAATACGTGCCATATTTACATAGATCACAAGAGTTTAAAGTATATCTTTACTCAATCGGATTTGAACATGCAATAAAGAAGGTGGCTAGAATTGATTAAGGATTATGACTTGGAAGTACATTACCATCCTGGTAAAACAAATATAGTTGCAGATGCCCTTGGTCAAAAGAGCCATTGCAATTGTCTGACAGTAAGAACAATGGGTTTGACTTTATGCCAAGAGTTGGAAAAGTTTAGTATAGGGGTAATTCAACAAGGTAGTTTGACCAATATAACTGTTGAAGCCACTATTCAAGACCAGATTATTGCTGCTCAGAAAGAAAATAAGGGTATAGCTCATATCAAAGAAAGAATCAAGAATGGGAAAGTAGAATGCTTCAAAATAGATGATGAAGGTGTGTTATGGTTCAAGGATCGCTTAGTGGTACCCAAGGTTCTGGAGTTGCAACAGTCAATTCTTGAAGAAGCCCATGCTACTAGGCTATCTATTCATTTGGGAAGTAATAAGATGTACCATGACTTGAAACAAAGGTTTTGGTTGACCAAAATGATGATAGAAATTGCCCGGTATATAGCCAAGTGTGATACTTGTCAAAAGGTAAAAGCTATACATTTGAGATCTGCTGGAGAGTTATAGCCATTACCTATTCTAGCTTGGAAGTAGGAGGATATTAGTATGGACTTTATTGTTGGTCTACCCAAGACATCGAAAGGTTTTGATTCAATATGGGTCATTGTAGATTGACTAACCAAGTCAGCACATTTTCTTCTGGTCTAGAGTACATATCCCACTATCCGATATGCTAAGATGTATCTAGACAGAATTGTGGGTTTACATGGGGTACCAAAGACTATAGTGTCAGATCGGGGTACACAGTTTATCTCTAGCTTTTGGAAACACTTGCATACTTCGTTAGGTACCAAACTGCTATATAGTATAGCTTATCATCCACAAACCAATGGTCAGACTAAAAGGGTCAATCAAGTACTTGAAGATATGTTATGGTGTTATGTCCTTAACTATTCCAAGAAGTGGGATGAATGTTTGCCTTTGGCTGAGTTCTCATACAATAATAGTTATTAGGAGAGCATTAGAATAGCTCCATTTGAAGCACTCTATGGTCGTAAATGCAGAACATCACTGAGTTGGTCTGAGCCCGGGGAGAGAAGATTCTTTGGAGTTGACCTTGTGAAAGAAACAGAAGACAAGGTTAAGCAAATACAAAGTAATTTGAAGATAGGTCAGTCCCGACAAAAGAGTTATGCAGATAAACAACGTAGACCATTGGTGTTTAACAGGGGAGATTTTGTATATCTAAAGGTATCACCAATGAAGGGAGTTAACCATTTTGATGTAAAAGGCAAGTTGGCACCTCGATATATTGGTCCATTTCAAATTTTAGAGAGGTATGGAAAAGTGGCATATTGCTTGAAACTACCAGAACATCTCTCAGCCATGCATGATGTGTTTCATCTTTCTCAATTAAAGAAGTGTCTTCGAGTGCCTGAGCAGAATGTTGAGGTTGAAGGAGTGGAACTTGAACCTGATTTGACTTATTCCAAATATCCTATTCGAGTTCTGGATCAAAAAGATTGTGTCACACGAAGAAGGACCATCAAGTTTTACAAGATACAATGGAATCAACATTCTGAAGAAGAAGCCACTTGGGAATCTGAAGATTACTTGTTAGAAAAATTTCCAGAGTTTCTTGCGTCATTATAGAGTAATGTTAGTTGAGCTCGGTTGTTGCAAGTTGTGTTTTGTAAAGGCACCTCAGCTGTTTTATGGACATATTTTGTATGTGTTCTCATGACATGTTTCCTTTTCCATTACTTACCCTATGGCTTTGAATCTCGGGATGAGATTTCTTTTAGGGGGAAGGATTGTAACACCTCGGGTGTTTAAATACTAAAATCTACCATGTCATCATATGCATTGCAAAGCATTTGGCATTTAGTGAAAATTTTGAAATGCATACACTAAAACAAGTTTACCTTTATGTGGTATGTGTTGAATTGTATTGTTTGAATCAAGTTAAAAATTTGGTTTGAATTTGAATTTTCAAGAAAACCCTGATTTTTAGCATTTAAATCCTACCCTAAAAATTCATTTCAAAATTCATTTCAAATCCTACCCTAAAAGCAAAAGTGTAGAGCTTGTCAAGTTATACAAAGTTTGTTTTTGGGGTTTTCAAAGTTGTTATGAAAAATTTGAAGTAATTTGAAAAGGCAAAATTTGTTAAATGTCCCCTATTTGAATTCAAAATTTCATTTCAAAATGTAGATGGAATTAGGGGGTGGTTATAAAAGCAAAGTTGTAGAACTTTGGATTTTGAGCAACTTTTATTTTTGGAGATTTTTGAGTTGTTATACAAATTTGAGAGTAATTTGGATTTTAAAATGAATGTCATTTTTGTAATTATGGTGAATAGTGTCACGGCCACCGCCCCACCGCCGGCGTTGCTTCTCTGGTCTTCCAATCGCGTCTGTGGCCGCCCTCGGCTTCACGTTGGCATGAGCTGGTCACTGCATATCGACTCCTTGCTCTCTTGGCCGCGCTATAAAGATCAAACGCCGTCGTTGACCTTCATTTCGCTGCTCTATTTTTTCCGTCGCCTTGCTCATCTCCGGCGAGCCCTCATCGTTGAACCAGTGCCTGTGCCATCACAGCAAAGTGCTCAATAGTTTTGCCTACTCCTTGCACATCCATCCAGCTAGCTTGGGTCATCTGATTTCACCGGGAATCGTCGCTAGCCACTTTTCTTCCTCGTGGTCGGCAACCTCTCCGTCGTGGCTATGCCATCGTGGCCAGCGCCCTCTGGTGAGCCGTTGCCCTTGATCAGTGTACCTATGGCTTCGTCTCAATGCCATGGTGCTTAATCCCTTGTTGCTTGGTCATTTTGCCCATTGCAGTCACCGAAACACCATCACCGACGAGCTTTGCTCCGCCGTGGCCACTGTCAACGTCAACCCACGTCACTGTTACTTCTCCGGTCTCGCTCTTTGCTCCAACGTGTTCGTGGTGAGCTACTGAACCTTCCCGTGCCTTTTGTTTCACCAATTTCAGCTTCGTTTCACTGACATAGTGTTGCCGAGCTGTCGCGTCCGCCATGGCTGGCGTTGAGCTAGTATAGGGCCATAATTGGTGCAAGTAGGGATGTCAGTCGATGCGCCTAGTCATGGTGATTGTTTTGGTACTTTGGTCGTCGCTGTTGGTCTCACCGTCGGTGAGTTTCCGTCGGTCAGCGCCATTGCTGTCGTGGTCAAAGCGGGAGGTTAGGGATGACAGGCGGGACCCGATGTCAGTGACTCAGCGTTATAAATGAATTTTCTGTTTTTCAGAATTGAATGAATAGTGTCTATTTTTGTTATTTTTGTGTAGATGTAATTAGAGCTCCAAAAATTATGAAAATTTTTGTGTGACCTCTCTGCGATGAATACTATTTAGGAAAAATATGAAATGTTATTTTTCAGCACTTTTTGAATGTGATAAAAATTGCTCAATTAATTAATAAATGGGTTTCCATGATTTTTTTAGGCTTAATTAATTATCCAAAAATTATGAAAATGGTTTTGCCACTTAGTTATCATGTGATGAACATTGACGAAGATTTTGAGCTCAATTGGAATAAGATGATTTATTTCATAATTTTGAATTAAATAATTAATTCATAAAAGTAAATAGTAACCTTTAATAATTTAGGTTTTGTTTGAAATTTTGGATTGAGTGATGACCTTGGGTCATTAGTTGATAATGATCCTTGGCAATTGATGTATGTGTTACAAAAAAGATTTAGTTCGTTTGACTTGCAACTGTACCACGAAGGAAAGTTGTATTCGAGTTGTTAATTTTTGCATCCATCATCGAGCATCATGTTTCGTATTCCGCATCATGTTAAAAATGGCATTGTTACTACGTGTAGTGAACGAAGGTGAACACATGGTAGTTAATCAAGTTGCGGAGGAGGTTAATCCGTCTGTGGAGGTCAGATCAGATACTTGTGGGACGTCACAGGAACCTAACTTTTCCATCAACGAAGGCAAGCCCCGGATGCATTTAACCCTACCTTGTGTTTTACAAATTTTATCGCTTTTGCTTTTCTATACTGCATTAAGTGATTAGGAGTCAAGTGGAAACCTAATTGGTGCATTACCAACCTTGTTTTTCCATGTCAACCTTGAGTACCTGTTTTATTCGTAAATGTCTAGTTATGCTTAGCCATGCTTAGTCGGGTGATTACCTGTCACCTGAGAATTTTAAATGGATCTTTGGTTACTTATGTTATCATGAGATATGAGCATGGAAGTAATAAATCTAGACCGGGTGGACTCGGTGTGTGAGAGCCATAAGACATGGAGGTCTTGTGAGCGGCTTCTTTCCGCCTGTGTCGATTAAGGTCCGTCCGTTGTTGAACTGTGTGAGATGAGACTTTGTAGTACTAACCACATACTCCAGTAAGCCTTAACTTGGCGATTCTATTACGAGAATGGCTACTCACACACTAGGAGTGGAGAGATGGCGGGAATAGCATGTACCCACGTGGCAATGGGCTGGATTGGTGGAGTACTGTATTCTCGGGTGGCGCGGACCCGTTCTTGTTTTAGAAGATCCGAGGGTAGGTTGGTATATGTAGGTCGGGGACCTGCATATATAGTGTGGTCTAGAATCCCTAGCTGGGTTTAATCGGTTCGAATCGTCATTGCTCCTCGGTTATGGAGACTCAACTCTATGTTCATCATCATAGTTAATAACTAAAACTAGAGCTGGATTTGAGAAAGAGTTTGTTATGAAGTTCATGATCTCATTATGGATCATGGCAGATTCATATATTGTTCTTATGAAGTTTAAATATTGAAATACTAAAATTTTGTAAAGAGCTTTTACGCAAAGGAACTTTGATTATTGCTAAAGCCAAACCTTGAATCCTTGAGCCTGCATTCTTGGGTCTTCTTAGTTTTAATTTTGGTTAAGTCTTGTTGAGTACTTTTGTACTCAAGGTTCGTTGACCCTTGTTGCAGGTGAGCCTCATGAGCAGGTCTGTTTTGGACCTTGCTGCATGACTGTTGTTCCTGTCGATGATGATAAGTGAATGTGTGATCCTTGGGCAGGATGCTTATTTTGTGTGTTATGTTTATGTTAATTATGCCACTCCACTACTACTATGGTTTGTAATAATTATCGAACTTAGTTTGTAAGGCTTGAAACAACTGGTTTGTAAACTATGTTATCGTAAGACTTCCGCTATTTTACTCTGATGTATATATTTGAATAAATGTTGCAATACTGCAATGACTCTGTAATGTGATCCTGCTCAAAAATCATGGATGATTCAGGGTTCCCCGAGGACACCCGACAGTCTTCCTAAGCTACCTAGAACATATGCATAATCGTTAGAGGTTGTTGGGCAGTGACAAGTGCATGTGGGTCCTATAATTTAGGAGGTTCTGCCACACCTTGGCAGCATGGAGTTTGGCAATCACAGATGGAAGGGTGGCAGAAAACCCAGGAATGTGACCAAATATCTAGATTAACTCCGTTTCAATAAGATACAAGAGCTGATTGTTGCACAGGGACACGATAAAGAGTGTCTCCAAGAGAAGGAAAAATGATGCATATGAGACCACTATTGGAGTCAAAACCACCCGACAAAAACAAAATGACTCAAAAATTCAGGAAGTCAGGTACCATAATAAGCTTAACTAGAGAGGTATCACAATTAATTTTAGTGAGCACTTCAGGAATAAGAGTTCATTTTACGATTTTATATTCTCTAATTATGGATACTAAATAAACCTACAGAATCAAACCAAATCCAGCTCATCACATTGTGTTCCATTACTGAACTATCATTAGTTTTATTGCAAGTAGGATTTTGAAGAATTAATTATGGGGTAGAGAAATAAACAGGACACAACTCACTGAGCGCTCATCCTATACTAATAGATCAAAGCAACTCATAAGAATCCTAACATAGTTTGTGCTGAAATCATATCCAAGGGGCTAAGCTTTCAAGGCCTAACATGTAAGCTAAAGAGATGTGGAGGCTGCTCAGGCCTCAATTAATCCTAGCAGTTCCTTTTATCTTATATATGATTTGCTTTATCTCAAATAGAGAAGGCAAAAATGCAGGTACTCATAAAAAATGCTATACATTTTATTGTATTGGAAATGAAATTTACCAGCATTGTGGCATCGACTCAGTAATACTTTATCCAACATATATGTAGTAAAGAACCATATAACACCTCACTGTAAATAGTTATTTTCACTCAGCAGGAATTTCAATCTCTCCTTTGGTTGAGCCTACCAGTGATACTACCCTATTTTATATAACTTTCTAACTGGAATGTTCATGTTCACATTATTATGCCAAAACATGCACAAGCAGAGCAGATCTATACCTTGACCTCCATGCCACGCTGAAGTTCTCCTGCATGCAGCCATCCAATTGCTATTCTTCCTTTGCGCTCAACATATTCAGTATTAGATACCTTCATAGAAGCCAGCAATCAAGCATTGATATGGAGGCAATGAAAGATAAGTGTAGATATAGGCTATGAACACCAAAACATGTTGAGAAACCAGAAAGTCGTCTCAATAGAAAATTTTTCATGATAAAACAATTGGAGCTTTATAAGCATGAAGCCTGGAAGAAGCAACAAAATAGATATGGTATTTATATTATGTGTTTGGTGAGTTTCGTGCTCAAATTAGCAATGGCACCCTTTTAGTAGAAACGAGTGAGTGTCCATGTGATACTAGTTTGGGAGAGATCAGCTATGAACATAAATCGATATTGGAGACTTAGAAATCCAAGAGTAATAAAAATAATAATAATACAACTATTTCTTGATTGTGAATGTCGGAAGTAATTAATTTTCAATAAAGTTTTCACTTTTAGTGGATGCTAGATATCAGTCATCAACAAGAAACACCTATAAATTAATTTTCCAAGACATGCCTTTCAGCATTTTAGGATAACGTTGTTGCTCATATTTGATTTGTATGAAGTAGGGCTATGAAGGCTATCGAGATCACAACTTGAATAGGCATTTAATCGAACACTTAAACTACAGGCAGCAGAAATCTAGCATACAGAGCAACAAACCATAGCACAGGTTTCTTATCTAAAGGTGAGGAAGGCAGATGGAGTTGTACCCCCAGATCAACAAGAATCCCCAGCAAAGCAATCTTGCTTATCCTCTGTGTCCCCTTTCTAAAACCAACACAATTTGACATTCCAATTCCGTTCGCCTGCTGGAGAGGGGATGGGCTACAACACCTAATGAGGAGCAAGAGAAGAGGAGGATGTGGGAACTCACTTGAGCTTCAGAGCCAAGGAGCATCAGCACCGGCGCAGCTACCGTCACGAGTATAGCATGGAGGAGAGATGAAACCATAAGCTGAGGAAGCCCAAGTACTGTGCAAATCCGAGGCATGTCTATTTATGAAACCATAGGCAATGACACAGGTAAGGCACAAGCCGGATGAAGAAAGGATAAGGAAGGAAAACACATGACGTAGGCCCACGGACACGAATCTAGGTCGGGCGTACTATCGGTGATGACCCTACCATGTGGGTGGAGCACGCCTGCCCAGGTGTGGCATAGGGGCAACCATGCTAGGAGCATCGCTCTATGTGGGGGTATTAACCCCTATACCCTTATGGCTAAGCTTAGGCTGGCCCGGATCAGGGGGTCCGGTCCACTAAAAGATGACGCGTGGCCCGGCCAACCTGTTTAGAGTCCCGCGCAAGGAGTCAAGACAGATTTGGAGATCAAGCAAGATCCTGGTTAGTTAGAATAGGAATCCTTATCCAACCACCCATGGCAATTGTAACTGGCTAGGATTAGTTTCCAGACCTATAACCCTGTCCCCCAAACTATATAAGGTGGGTAGGGGACCCCTCTAAAAAACATCTCTCATTGACATACAGCAATACAATCAGGCACAGGACATAGGTATTACGCCTTCACGGTGGCCAAACCTAGATAAAACCTCATGTCTGTCTTGCGTCACCGTCTTGTTTGTGGCTTGCGCATCTGTCTGCCGACAATCTACTACCTTGGGCATACGCCTAGGTAGACTGCCGACCATATTTCGTCGACAGTGGTGCACCAAGTAGGGGGTGTGCGTACTACTCTCCAAGCAAACAAGATGGTCATCATCTCCGGCTCCGTGGCTACGCCGAATGGCCTCACGTTCACCATTGGCCAGATCACCTGTACCACTGGCTCTGATGATTTTCATCACCATGATCACAGAGGAGGCGCGGACTCAATCCGTGTCGACCACTACTTCACCTGCATCGACTACGGCTCCGACCACAGGGGATCTGGCTCTGACCACGGTGGACCTGGCTCCAACCACGGTGAATTTGGCTCTGACCATGGTGGATCTAGCTCCAACAACGTCCGCATCGCCTTCAGCCACACCGACAACCCATCATCCGCTTCCCCGCTACAAAGGGAAGCAGATCAACAACACCGACCTGCTCGACTCCATCAATCGGGTTGACACCAAACTCGCTGAAACCCTAGCTCTGGTAAGTTCAATTCAAAGTCAACCTAATGAGTAGGTAACCGCTCCCCACAATAGATCTACCCAACCAGCTTGGGCCAGTCGTCCTGCATGACTTGGTACAGATCTTGTGGTCATATCTACTCCTGAAGGGCGCTCTGCTCATCGCTGACCAGCCTCCACGATGGGTCTTTGGCTCTCCGAGTACAAAGCCTTGACGAAGAACTACCAGGCCCAGCCCTACGGCCTATGAAACACTGCCTCCAACTATGCTTACAATATACAATGCTGCTTGGATCTGTGTTTTATACTTCAACCTTGGCCAAAGCCACGCAACTTCATCAACATGGTCCGGATTGGGGATTGTCAAGAAGGATCGGTCCACACAGTTCAAGAGGGTGGCTCAAGCTCTTTGTTCGGCACCGCATCTAATGCCTCTATTCGCACCGAGCTCTAGAATCACGACGATGAAGGCATCGAATACGATCTGGATATCCCAGACCATGCCCCGGGATACCCGCGATTCCCGTCCTTCCCACCAAGGCGGGGAGACTTGATCAATGTTGTCAGTAATGATGAACCAGCAGCAGTCGGTGAGATAGAACAAGAAAGGTTGGCACACGAAGCATGCAATATTGATCGGTTTAATCGCCGACAAATCGAAGCCGAGGCAGAAGAGGAGGCCCGATGCATAAGGGTCTAGCCACATGATCTTAACAACGCCTTTGATAGGGTGGGGGACAAGAAGGTCTTCAGGACTCCAAGTGCCAACGTAGACGTTGCTATGGCGACAATGCAACGACTACCCAACACCCTGAAAACTCAGGCAGTTCATGATGATATACATGCTTACCTGACAGCTGCCATGGCCTAGACTGCAGAAATTGTAAATCAAGCCCGGGCTCCATCCGTATTAGTTGAATCAAGCCATAGTTGCCAGTACTCAAGTCGCTCACAGCCGCCAAACCAACATGGCTCATGCAACAATGACCCATCAGATAACCGTCAAGGTGGAAACGGTGGCCATGATGGTGGTCAGGATGACAACCGCCATTGGGATGACAACCGTCGTGACTTTTGGGATGACAACCGCCAAGACAACTACAATAATCGTCGTGATAACCACGGTCATAGGGATAATGGGGGGGCAACCGAGATCGCTGTGATGGCAATAACAATCTCCGCCATTACCTTGGAGAACGCGATCTATGTGATCGCATCAACCAAAGAGCTAATGATCATGCATCCCACGAAAGCTATTGCCGTATGGAATATGATACTGCCCACGGCCCTCTAGGTTTAAAGCAGTTTACTCTGCATCTTCGCCAAGTCATATGGCCCAAGAACTTCAAGCTCAAAAAACTTTAGAAGTACAACGGCAAGGAGAACCCTGAATTATGGGTCATGCTCTACGAAACCACATGCAGATTAGCCATGGCTGATGAGCACGTCATGTCTAACTACTTCCTAGTCACTATTGGTCATGCAGGTCACCAATGGCTGGTTAGCTTGCTGCCGAACTACTTTGATTCCTGGCAAGAACTCAAGCAAGCTTTCATCGACAACTTCAATGCCACTTGCGATCAACCCAGCAACAAATATGATCTACAATGGATTCAAGATCAGAAAGATGAGCCACTATGTGAGTACGTCCGATGTTTCTTGGAGATGCGCATCAAGGTCCTGTCAATCTCTAACAACGAGGCAATCGAGGCTTTCATCACTGGTCTCTGCTTCCACGATGCCCTATGGGACAAGCTCCTCCGTAAGAGACCCGAATCAGTCACAGCGCTCCTGGCCACTGCCAAGAAATATGCGGACGCCGATGACGCTAAAAAGATAATCATCAAAGAAACAGCAAGGGTTCCATGCTCCGACCACCCCCCACATCACGACAAATACCACGGCAACCGTGGTCGGAAAGAAAATTTTGATCGCCGCAACCAGCGCAACAACCCCCTGCGACTACCGCGACCAGCGTAATCAGCGGCATAATCACCGTGACAATTATAGGGGCAAGCGTGCTTGGGAAGACGACGGCAAGGTCAACACCGTTAAGAAAGGTGGCAGACGTCGCAACTACAAAGAAGACTATGCCATGGCATTGAAAGGACCCTACCAGCTCCACCCTAAGTCAAACCATACCATGGAGAATTGCTACGTTCTCAAGTCTATCTACACGCATCAACAGGCTTCGGATACGTCCGACAAGCCTAACGACACAAGGGAACAGTGCAACGAGGACAATGATGATGAAGACATAGATCCCCATCACAAGTACGTCAAGCCAACCAATCTTGTCCACACCATCATTAGAGGCAAAGTGTCCATCGAGACCAAATGGGAACGCAAGCTGCTGGCCCGCGCCTGCTTGAACGTGGCTAACACCGACAACCTCATCGTCGATCCATGGCTCCCTCCTTGGTCTCACCGCGAGATCTCCTTCAGCAGAAAGGACCAATGGGCCACAATACCGGAGCCAGGACATTTTCCCCAGATCCTTGATCCTTGTATCAATAGGGTCTAGTTCGACAGAGTGCTGATCGACGGTGGCAGCTCCATTGATATACTGTTCAAGAACAGTTTGCCAGCTCTAAAGATAACCCTAGCTGATCTCAAGCTGTACAAGGCATAGTTCTGGTGTGTTCTCCCTAGACAGAGCTCTACTCCTCTCGGGCAGATCATGCTACCTGTGCAATTTGGTACCCCAGACCACTTCCGCACCAACTACGTCAACTTCGTGGTCGCTGACTTTGAAGGCACCTACCATGCTATCCTTGGTCGACCAGCGCTCACCAAGTTCATGGCCATACCTCACTACAGGTATTTGGTGCTCAAGATGCCTACTGAGAAGGGGGTTCTAACTGTCAAGGGCAACATGTACGCAGCTTACACCTGTGATGATGACAGCTTCAAAATAGCAGAGGCTCACGACCTCTCTATTCGCATGGCCAAGACCATGCTCGGCACCAAGAAGACCCCAGCCAACCACCTAGAGATCCCAGACCTCGAGGCCCCGCGCAAGAGCATCAAGTCCAAAGAGCACAAAACAATCTAGCTGGTCAATGGTGATCCTAGCAAAACGGCCCTTATCGGGGCCAACCTGGATCCTAAATAGGAAGACACACTCATCAGGTTCTTGAGGAACAACGTGAGCGTGTTTGCATGGAAACCTGCTGATATGCCCGATGTACCTCGGAACTTGATTGAGCACTCCTTAAATGTCGATGGCAAGGCCAAACCTATCAAGCAGAAGCTACGACAGTTCGCTCACGACAAAAAGGAGGCGATTAGGGTAGAAGTTACATAGCTTTTGGTAGTCGGATTTATTAAAGAAGTGTATCATCCGGACTGGTTAGCCAACCCAGTCCTTGTACGCAAAAAGAATAATGAATGGAGAATGTGTGTTGATTACACTGATCTCAACAAACACTGCCCTAAAGACCCCTTCGGCTTACCTCGCATAGATGAGGTCGTAGATTCAATGGCCGGTTGCGAGCTGCTTTCCTTTCTCGATTGCTACTCTGGTTATCACCAGATTGCTCTCAAAAAGGACGACCAGATCAAGACATCTTTTATCATGCCTTTCAGCACCTACTGCTACACGACCATGTTGTTCGGGCTCAAGAACACCGGGGCTACCTACCAACATGCTATACAGGCCTACCTCAAAGACGACCTCATCGAGGCTTATGTTGATGATGTAGTTGTCAAAACCAAGGAAGCACATACCCTTGTTGACAGCCTGGAACGCACCTTTGCAGCCCTTAACACATTCCAATGGAAATTAAACCCAAAGAAGTGCATCTTTGGTGTTCCTTCTGGCATACTACTTGGCAACATCGTCAGTCACGACGGCATACACCCTAACCTGGAGAAAGTCAAAGCTATCTTGGACATGAAGCCACCCAAAAAGGTGAAGGATGTTCAGAAGCTTACCGGATGCATGGCCGCTCTTAGCCATTTCATATCAAGATTAGGCGAAAAAGGATTACCGTTCTTTAAACTTCTCAAAGCATCCGAGAAGTTTGAGTGGTCGGAGGAAGCAGACGCTGCCTTCACACAGCTAAAACAATACCTTACATCACCTCCAGTCCTCACTGCTCCTAGAGAAGACGAAACACTCCTGCTTTACATTGTGGTGACTAATCGAGTGGTCTCCACTGCCATGGTGGTCGAGCGCGACAAGCCCGGCCACATCTACAAGGTACAATGACCAATCTATTTCATCAGTGAGGTACTCAATGAATCCAAGACTAGGTACCCACAGATTTAGAAATTGATCTACACCACACTGATAACATCCCAAAAGTTGAAACATTACTTCGACGGATATCGTGTGGTGGTCATGACTGAGTACCCTCTGCGAGACATCATTAGCAACAAGGATGTGAACGGGCGCATCATCAAATGGGCAATGGAGCTATGCCCTTTCTCATTGGAATTTGCAAGCCGAAATACAATCAAGTCTCAGGCACTTGTTGATTTCATCGTCGAGTGGACAGACTTAAGCACACCTGCCTCTCAGGGGCCCAATGAGTATTGGAAGATGTACTTCGACGGCTCTCTCAACATCGACGGCGCAGGAGCAGGAGTCCTTTTTGTGTCACCATCCAAGGAGCAGCTCTGGTACATCCTCAAGATTCATTTCCCAGCATCTAATAACGCCGCTGAGTATGAAGCATGCCTACATGGTTAGCGCATTGCGGTCGAGCTCGGTGTCAAATGTCTCTATGTCTATGGAGACTCGGCTCTGGTCATCAACCAGCTCAACAAGGACTAGGACACGACCAGTGAAAAGATGGATGCATACTGCAAATCGATCAGAAAGCTGGAAGGCAAGTTCTACGGCATCGAGTACACACATGTGGTCCAAGACAAAAATCAAGCAGTAGATGCGCTGTCAAAGTTAGGATCATCCCGAGCTAAAGTCCCACATGGCATATTTGTTCAAGACTTGCTCACGCCTTCCATTGAAGAGGAAGATCCCATAGTCAACAAGCCTCCAGACTAGCTTTTGGTGGCTACGGTTCTAGCGTCAAACACCATCGAACCACTTCTGATCACTAACAAGCCTGATTGGAGAGTACCTTTCATCAAGTACCTGACAGATGGTAGCGGTTACACTGATTGGACAGAAAACGAACACCTGATGCGGTGCAGTAAGCAGTATCTGCTTGTCGATGGCAAATTGTGGCGCAAGAACGCAAAGGAAGAAATCTTGATGAAGTATATAACCTAGGAGGATGGCGAACATCTCCTGGACCAAATCCACTCTGGTTCCTACAGCAACCATGTGGCCTCCAGAACACTAGTTGGCAAGGCCTTTCGAGTAGGGTTTTATTGGCTGTCAGTTGTAGCTGATGCAGAGAAGCTAGTCCGTCGTTGTGAGGGTTGTTAGTTCTTTGCCAAAAGAGTCCATGTACCAGCACACGAGATTCAGACAATACCAGCCTCTTGGCCTTTCGCATGCTAAGGACTAGATATGATCGGGCCCTTCAAGCCGGCTCCTAGGAAATTTACATGTGTCTTTGTGCTGATCGACAAATTTTCTAAGTGGATAGAGTACATGCCTCTGGTATAGGCATCTTCAGAAAAAAGCCATCACGTTCATCAACCAGGTCATCCACCGCTTCGGCATACCCAACAGCATCATTACTAATTTGGGTACTCAGTTCACCGGGAATGCTTTTTGGGACTTCTGCGATGAAAGGAGTATAGTGGTAAAATATGTCTTGGTGGCACACCCTAGAGCTAATGGAGAGGTCGAGCGGGCAAACAGTATGATCTTGGACGCACTTAAGAAGAGGATGTATAGAGAAAATGACAAAGCTCCTGGATGATGGCTCAAAGAGTTACCAACCATGGTCTGGGGCCTCAGAACCCAACCCAGTCGCAATACCGGCGTATCACCATACTTCATGGTTTATGGTGCTGAGACAGTGCTCCCGGTAGATATAGCCTTCAGATCAACATGGGTAGAGAACTTTGATGAGGACAAGGCCAATGAAGCGAGGGAGCTAGAAGTGAATAGTGTAGAAGGGAAGCGGCTCAATTCTTGCGTACGTACAGCTAAATACCTTGTTGTTTTGCATAGGTACTACAACAAGAATGTTAAGGAGCGGTCCTTCGTGGTCGGGGACCTGGTCCTAAAGTGGAAGACAAATCAGGATGGTGTCCACAAACTCGCAACTCCATGGGAAGGGCCCTTCATGATCAAGGAAGTTACATGACCTACGTCTTATAGGTTAGCTCACCTGGATGGTACGGACATACCTAATTCATGGCACATCGACAAGCTTAGGCGTTTCTATGCTTAATTGCTAAGATATGTACTCCTCTTGTACTTTCAATTTAATTCAATAAAGCTACTATGATTTCTTCAACCACTCTAATGTGTTACTTCAAAGTCTACTGTTATTCTAACTCAACCAGTCAAAACCGGCTACCATTCCTTCCTGGGTTTTCAGAGTAGGCCCTGTCTCCGGTTCTTCCCAACGCGTGCATGGGATCTGCTCTCTATGCTATAGGTGATCGGTAGGTCTCCTCTGGTTTGACTTGTCTACGTCTACGTGTGCACAGGCTACGCACCTCACACTCTGACCACATGGCAAACCAGGGTCGTACAAACCTTTCAAAATGATGTGTTAACTAAACTGGTACAACTAAACAGAACGCTAACATGTTCTCACTTAGTTACACCAACACAAGTTCCAAGCTTAAATACGTTTTCCAAAAAAACAAACAAGCTTATGCTGATATACAATTACGTTATTACAAGCTTGCCTGAAAAGGTACAAGTTTACAATAACACAACTACATCCTTCTTCTATAGCTCTAGCCTATCATGTTGGCTGGTCGGGGCACGCGGCACCTGCTGCTCACTGCTTCTGACATCATGCTCGAGTCTCGGGGACTCTTGTACTGGTCGAGCTGAAGAGGATAGCCCCACCAATGCCTGGCTGGTCCAGACCGCAGGCTTTGCCAGTTGGCTCACAACTAATGGTGTTTCTAGCTGACTTGTTGATGGCGTACCCTATACAGGTGCTGTCCCACCTCCACATAGGTTAATATCACCAATTATCTTTGAAGATAGGTCTAGCTAGGTCATCCAAAGCTCCTCAGCCTTGTCTAGATCTACCTCCTTCGGGTATCCGGCCTCCAGGCATTTGAGATCGATCAAGGGGTAGTGAGCACGCACCATGCTTAGCACATGTGCACCTGTGTACTCACCCGCCTCCTTCATGGACTCTTGGAACCATCCCCATGCCTTTCGGCACCTATCGACCAGACTGAGCTACGGCATCGTTGGCACTTCCTCTGTAAGCGCTGGGTCGATAAGGTTGAGGACTGGCAAGATGTCTGTTGCCACCTCCTAGCACCAGTCTTTCCATGTGTTTCGATCCTCGGTGATCTCTTGGCACCGTGCCTTCCAGCCGTCATGATCTTTCATCACGGCTTCCAGATGCATCTTGGCATTGACTTTTAAAACTGTAAACCGCACAAGCAATTAAACAATCATATCACGACAAGATAAGGCAGGCAACAAAAGTGAGCAAGGTGGTCTGGAACACTTGCTTTTCAGTTCCTCCTTCATCTTGGATGTGTGGTCCTAGAGTTGTGACTGGTCGTGTGCCAGTTTCTTATTGTCCTCCTTCAGGCGACCACACTCTATGACCACACAGCTATTCTCCTCTTGGAGATGGACTACTTCGGCTTCTAAGCCTGCACTACAGCTGTGACTACCAACAATGCAACAACATGTGTCATGCACTCGTTGTGATAAAGTGACAACTTACTTGTTTTTTCCTGCTCTTTGTTACTGAGCTAGATGACCAGGTTCTGTTTCTATGCCTCTTGCTTCATCCTCTCATGGTTGGCGGCTTCAAGTTGGTGGCACAAGCATTCCACCTCGGCCGCCAGTTCTTTATTGCTTGCTGTGATCCCCTCGATCTGGTCGAAGCACTTCTTTCGGTACCTTGCGGTCTTTATTAAGTCCTGCATGTAAAAAAGCTAAGTCAGACAGTTTGACTAGATAGTAGGATCAAGTGGTCAAGCAAAACATACCTAGACTTCTATCACCAGATGTTTCACCGCTCGTTCAACTTTCATGGTCTCTTTGACCTGTGGGATTTCCTCATGCACAACCCATTGGTCGTTCTGCCAGCGCGACACATATACATGTTGTCGTTTGTCCTAGGGACAGCCCAGGACCTCCTCTACTTCATCCTCTTTGGTCTCTTCTTCGGGTAGCGGTGCTGGTCCGGAGTTTGCAGCTTCTGCGATCACTATGGCCTTCCCACAGGCCGTAGCATCGGCAAACATGCTCTGTGCCACCTCTAGCTGCTGCTCCTCAGTTTGGTCTCTTACCCTTGGCGCTGAAGTGTCCCCCTCAGCAAGGTTAGTGCTCGGAGCACCTATACTTGGCTCGGCTCTCCCCTCGACCACCTGCTTGGGGACTATTGTCTGGCCCCTCATCTGCTGGGGCTCCGACGGACTTTCTGCTATAGGTTCCTCCACAGCCGGCTGCTGGGCAGTTTTCTCTGACACTGCTGGTGGAGCCACACCACTCCCAGCTAGTTGGTCAGGATTTTCGGTGGACGCCGACCTAATATATCCAAGATAAGTTCAGAAGACAACAATATTCAATATAAATTATAAGCTTACATCAAGGTTACAAATACTTACAGCTTAGAAGTGCGGAATGATGTGGCGAAGGCACGTCTCTTCGGCCACGCTTGCTCCACATGCTCTGTGGGTGCCACCTGGTCTCCTTCTATGACCAGCACCGGCACCGGGGCTTGATGCTCGACCCCTTTGCCGCTTGTCCTCCGCACTGCAGTGGTCAGCGATGCGGGTTTATTTGTCATAGAGGAGCCACCTTGCTCCATCGACTCCAGTTGCCTCCTCCTCTTTTAAGGGACGAGTCGAAAGATGTCTGCATCCTCTGTTTCATCGTCTGACAATGTAAAGATCGCCTGACGACGCTTGCTGGCCGCCGGCCGTTTACCAGCAGCTCTGGTCACTGTCTCCTCCCCAACTCCGAGCATGGCCCAATCGATGTCTTCGATCCTGGTGCTGGTCTGGGTGGTTGGGCCGGCAACTTGCGGAAAATCTACACCAAGGGGTGGAGACATGAACACCATTGCTCTATCATGACCATTAATCTGGGAAACACAAAGGAGATAACACAGTAAGTTTTTGTTATAACATAAAACTACGGGTACAAGGCAGAATGATTTACCTTTGGGGGAGGTCGGGCGAGCTTGAAAGCGTGCTCGATTTCGCTCAATCTGATATAATTTGGATCAGCTAAGTTAAATAGCTCTCCAATTCTGGCTTTGACTTTGATCTTGTCAAGCGCCTCTTGCCTAGTCCTTGTTGGGTCTATGCTACCCTGGTACTCGTAGCTAGGATGTACCCTCTTCTAGCAGGGCTGGATCCTTCGGCTGATGAAGTTTCCGACCATGCTCGGACCGTCTAGTTTCCTCCATAGGATCATCCCAAGTAGTTCTTGGATCTGTTCCAGGTGCTCGAGCTTTTTTGACCAGCTGTTCTTCTTCTCTGGAATGAACCCCACGTCACACAGTGTGATCGTGTTCGGCTCTTCGCGGATGTAGAACCACTTCTTGTACCAGTCGTCCAGTGATGTGTTCCAAGGGCAGTGCAAGTACTGGGCCTTCATCCCATCATGCAGATTGAGGTACACACCTCTGGCTATCTTTGAGCCGCCGCTTCCTTTCTTCCACAGACAGAAAAGATGGTGAAAGAAGTCGAAATGGGGCTGGAAGCCACCATATGCTTCGCAAAGATGAATGAAGGTGGAGACAAGAAGAATTGAGTTGGGATGCAGATTGCAAATCCCAATCTCATAATACAAATAGAGCCCCTAAAAGAAAGGGTGCACTGGAACCCCAAAACCCTACTTGAAGAAATCTTCGAAAACCACAATCTCACTTGGTTGTGGATCGGGGTACCCTTCGCCTTCTGGCACGCGCCATCCTACAAGTTCCTTGTTGTGGAGTACTCCCATGATGACGAGGTATTCGATGGTCTACTCGTTGCTTCTTGACTTCCACCATTCCTTCGCCATGACTCTGGCTTTCTTCTGGGCATCACTCTTCGCCATGAATCCGCCCTTACTGATGAAGGTGGATACAGTGGAGGGGTGATTGGTGATGATTTTGGAGGTATTAGGGTTTGCAAGAGGAAGAAGAAGGCTACGGCGGTGAATGGTAATGGGTTCGGTAAAAAGTAACTTATCAATTCTATATTATAAATAACCAAGAGTTCCACCATTTCGTCTGCCCAAGATTCTTGGGAGACATGCGCATGTGTCGTAGATGGTTGTTTTCACAACCTCAAGATCTATGCCAATATATGCACCTCTTCATTATCAGTGTATGTGCCTCTTCGTTGCCAGTGTGAGAGGGCCCATACTAACGCACCTCTATACAGGTGCCAAGTGACTGTTTGCTTGAAAGGACAAGATGGCAGTATAATGTGCTATACCTATCTACTTTTTTGACCTGACATGTTAGATTGGACTTGACAGAGTAAGATGATAAATAAATACACCAAATAATAGTACAAGTGGCATTCATTTCTTCATCGCATGTCTCATGCTCAGGGATGGTCCAGACCACGGTTGTGCTCGGGGACTGCCTAGACCACTATCGTGCTCGAGGACTGCCCAGACCACTACCATGCTCAGGGACTGCCTAGACCACTACCATGCTCGGAGACTGTCTAGACCACTATCATGCTCAGGGACTGCTCCGACCACTATCATGCTCGGGGACTATTCTGTATAATGCTCGACGACTGCTCTCCTTGGCTACATGTGATGTGTACTCACATACAGTTGAGAGGCATTTATTTGGACCTTGCTACAAGGCTTATACTTCGCCTTCTAGCAAGCTCGGGGACTACATCGGTACGATGCACCTGCCGGTGCATCTCGTATTGATTATACGACGATTAGATTCTTAACTTCAGTAGAAATTCTTTTTAGACCCTGGCACCACGTGCCTGCGTCACCTACTACCAGGCTCGGGGACTAAGTGGGCACACTTCACCTTACGATGAATGTGTTTATTTAATCGACCCCTACGCTTTGACTGATTGTCAGGATTACTACTGTCCAAGGGTCACTTATATTTCTTATTAGAAATACAAGTGGGCACACTTGATAAGGAAAGAAATCTTTTTCTTTTTTTCTTTAAGAGCACCATGCATTCTTTGGACAATCGGAATCTTCGGCTATAATCGTAGTCTACTGCTCTCTGTACTGATCAGAATGCTGGCGCATTTGATTGGTCAATGTTTCAATCAGTTGAAGATGACATGAAGATAGATTGCATTAGTCGAAGGAGATCAAACGGCGTGTTGCAGCATAATACATGGTGCTCGGGGACTAGCTGTGGGGGTATTAACCCCTATACCCTTATGGCTAGGCTTGGGCTAGCCCAGATCAGGGGGTCCGGTCCACTAAAAGACGACGTGTGGCCCGGCCAACTTGTTCGGAGTCCCACGCAAGGACTCAAGACAGATTTGGAGATCAAGCAAGATCCTGGTCGCTTAGAATAGGAATCCTTATCCGACCACCTATGGCAATTGTAACTGGCTAGGATTAGTTTCTAGATCTATAACCCTGTCCCCTGGACTATATAAGGCAGGCAGGGGACCCCTCTAAAAACATCTCTCATTGACATACAGCAATACAATTAGACACAGGATGTAGGTATTACGCCTTCGCGGTGGCCGAACCTGGATAAAACCTCGTGTTTGTCTTACGTCACCGTCTTGTTTGTGGCTTGCGCATCTATCTGTCGACAATCTACTACCTTGGGCATACCCCTAGGTAGACTGTTGACCATATTTTGTTGACACTCTAGGGGCCACCCACGGCGGTGCGCCACCTACGTAGGGGCCTGACATGGCTGGCTCGCCCGTCATGGCTCTAGAGCCACTAGCATCGGGGGAGGAGAAGAAGAGGACGCCCACCGCCGCTCCAAGGGCAGCCCACATCGGGGTAGGAGAGGAAGAGGGTGAGGTACCGCCAGATCAAGGCACCGAGTTTCATCGCCGCCGCCGCCATCGATGAGGAAGAGGCAGCTAGGGTTTCGTCGAGCACACGTGGACCGGTGGGATGAGGCAGTGTTGGGGGAGAGCAGGGGCTCAGATGTGGCCACCAGCGTTGGACGACACACCATGGCGCCATGCCAGGGACACCGCTGCGCCACTCATAGGGTGCGGGGAGCCTCAGCGGTCGTGATGAGGAGCGAGGGAGAGAGCGAGAGCACGAAGAGGAGAGAGAGGAGGGGAGGAGCGGAGCTGCTGCCGCCTGCCATTTCCACGAGAGAGAGAAAGAGGAAGGAGCACCATTTTACATGAGAGGACCACGGTGGAGCCTAGCTCTGCAAAGCAAGCAAGGCCCTAGCAGCATGCATGCACACGTACTCATATGCTTGTCGACCACCATGCTAATTAGGCACCGGCCATGCATGTCAAGAATCCACCGTCCCCTGCTACGCACCACCATCCATTTGCATGCTAGGTACGATCACCAGGGAAGCGATACTTCATTCAATGCGTCCACTTGCTTCATCTATCCACTACCGAATGCACGGAGGAAGATCGGTTGTGACGCGCTTCATCTGAGCCATGGAATTTCTATCTAACGCACCAAATAAATAGAACATACATGGACACCCTAGGAGGCCATCAATTCGGCATGCCTTCATATCTTAAATTCAAAAAAACCTAGGTCACTCTACATCCTCATGTTACGCACCAGCTTTAAGTGACACATGGAATCCCAAAGGTATGACCTTTGTAGTGATGCACCAACTATCTGAGCCCTCGTCCCCTTCCTTACAATATAAAGGACCTATCACAAATCTCCACTGAACACAACAGTCTTGCCACGAAAAGGAAGTTTGTGCTAATCCATTATATCATGTAGGTTGTTGTCCAGTGCCTCTACTGCTTGTCTCTTGGTCATAGAAGCCTCATCCTATATAATGAGGGATGTTGTCCATAGAATCTTCATGGTACCACTCTGTTTTTTGAAACTACAAAAAGTGCCATCCTCGATAGTTAAGGCTATCTTGAAACATGAGTGGGCAGTCCTCCCTCTAGGCAATATGGAAGCCACAACACAAGATGTAGCTGTAGCCACAACAATCTTGTTTTGACTACGTATTTTCACGAGCAAGGCCTTATATAGATAGGTCTTTCCAGTGCCTCTAGATCCATCAACAAAGAATACTCAGCCTTGAGCAGAGTCAATGGTAGAAATAATCTCATCAAAAGCAACCCTCTGCTCATTGTTAAGGGACCCCTCTAGGGCCACATCATCAGCATTGGGATAGATGCTTGACTCCTCAAAAATCTCCCTTGGAATGTCATTGGCAGCATCATGTGTCATTGATATCTGGCATAGGGAATGACTTTATGTCCTTAGACATTGAGTGTAGCAAATTCCTAATATCAATCAAGACCATCTACTCTACAGCTGATGTGGATTGTATATTGCACCGATAGTCCTTTGACATGGCATCTAGGTGTCTATCCAAAGTCCATGCACATCGCTCGGCTCACATAATACTAATATTGTTGCAAATAGCCTTCATAGTTAGGATGGCATCTGATACAGAGTAGTTTTAGCTATGCACTCATCCAATGAGTTGTTGGCTTCAATGAGGCCCCTTCTCTCTATAGCTTCATAGAATGTTGGTAGGATCACTCCATCCTTTGTTTTTAGATCATCGTAAGAGGTCGCGCCAATCACATGGTTTAGGAGAACATGGAGATAGTAGCGTTCCCCCTCGGCCAGATGGGCAGAGATGATTCGACCTACCTAGCCCTTATATTCCTACTTCCTTCTTTGCCACTTTTTATTATGTGGTTGCCTATTAAAATGGCTAGAGGAGGGGTGAATAGCCTATTAAAAATTTCTACAACAACACTTAGCAAACTAGTTAGACAAATATGAGGCGAAGCAAGTGTTGCGCTAGCCTACTAAAAATGCAAGCCACCTACCACAATTCTAGTTTCTATAGTCTCTATCCACACAATGGCTATGTCACGACACTAAGTTAGTGTGCTCTCAAAGGCTAACGAAAGAGCCACACTAACCAAACTAACAAGCTCTCACAACTAGCTACACTAAAGAGCTTAACAACTAGTTTGCGGTATTGTAAAGAGAGAGAGCAAGATGGTTATACCGCCGAGTCGAGGAATGAACCAATCCATCTCAAGAATGAATACCAATGAAGACCAATCACCTCGGAATCAAATAAAGATAGAATGATTTTTTTACTGAGGTTCACTTGCTTGCCGGCAAGCTAGTCCTCATTGTGGTGATTCACTCACTTGGAGGTTCACGCGCTAATTGGCATCACACGCCAAACCCTCAATAGGGTGCCGCACAACCAACACAAGATGAGGATCACACAAGCCATGAGTAATTTACTAGAGTACCTTTTGGCTCTCCGCTAGGGAAAGGTCAAGAACCCCTCACAATCACCATGATTGAAGCCAGAGACAATCACCAACCTCCGCTCGACGATCCTCGCTGCTCCAAGCCATCTAGGTGGTGGCAACCTCCAAGAGTAACAAGCCAAACCTGCAACGAAACATGAATACCAAGTGCCTCTAGATGCAAACACTCAAGCAATGCACTTGGATTCTTTCCCAATCTCACAAAGATGATGAATCAATGATAGAGATGAGTGCGAGGGCTTTAGCTAAGCTCACTAGGTTGCTATGTTAATGCAAATGGCCAAGAGAGTGAGCTAGAGCCAGCCAAACGCCTTATATAAGCGTCCCCTCAAAATAGAGTTGTTAGGCCCTCACTACAGCCCAACTCGGGGTGACCAAACATGTCGGTCAGATCGACCGGATGCACCAGCCCTAGTGTCCGGTAACTGATCATCGTCCACATGTCCCTAGCATTCAACGACATCTGCATGATCTCAATGGTTAAGTGACTTAGCGTAACCCCTAAGTCATGACCAGATGCGTAGGCAAGTTGACCGAACGCACCACGCCCGCATCAGGTCCTCACATGCCTACGCACCAACACCCAGCGACTGGACACACCGATGGAATGACTGGACGCTCCACTAACATGGAGTCTTGTCACTTCTAGAGAGCACCCAGAGCCACATTTTCTTGATTGGACATGTCTGGTGTACCTTGATTGGACCTACCTTAGCGTCCGGTGCAATACCCTAGGTTACGCTGCCTTGGCTTCTTTTGACTAGACTCACCACTGTTGCATCCGATCACATTTTGACCTAGTGTTCGGTCACTTCAACAATAGAGCCTGAGCGCGCCAACTTCATCTAAAATTGATCAGATGCTGCTCCCCCGAGTTCGGTCACTATGTGGCCTATGTCTGGTCACTGTTTCACATTGACAAACACCTCCTTTACTTCACTAACTTCTCCACCCTTGTTCAAATGTGCCAAACACCAAGTGTATCACCTTGTGCACGTGTGTTAGAATATTTTCACAAACATTTTCAAGGGTGTTGGCTCTCCACTAGATCCTAAATGCATATGAAATGAGTTAGAGAATCTAGTAGCCCTTTGATAACCGCATTTTATATGAGTTTCACCCCTCTTACTAGTATGTCTATCAATCTTGTCATCACAAAAAATGTGTCGATATGCAGCAAGCCAGAAGGATCTACTTGGGATAAGCCTGGAGACCCACTTGGCTTCAACGCAGGACCAGCCGACCCTGTGAATTGCCAAAGGTGTGCCAATCAATTTGACCTACAATTGACAAGGAGAGAAAGTTTATCAGTAATTTAAGGTGGAACATGCCGATTTTGCCCAAACAATTCCAAGTGTGCTCTTCGGAAGCAACCAGACAGGAAAATCGACTAAATAGCCGATATGAGAAGAAATCGACTGTTAAGGACTGTAAAGCTCATGGGTCATGATTGATTTTATAGTAACAAATGCAACGTGCCTAGATATAAGTAACATCATCAGCTAGATAAATATAACCAGTGTAAAGCATTGAGCCGATAAGTTTAACAAGAAAGGATATAACATGTGAACAAAATCGACTATCTAGTACAAATGGATCTACAAACGCTCTGAATCTAATCCACTACCATCAAGAGTGAGGTTCGACCAAATCGATGCAGCTATGATGATAACAACAAACTAAAGCCACAGAATCCATGAAACCATCTATACGTTGATAGGTTTTCTGAAAGACATGCTATATGTGTGAAAGCACAGGCGAATCGGCTAGGATAGCCGATTCAGGTAGAAAAAGGATCATAGCATCAGAACAATCGACTATTTAATATGAATAGATTTATAAACTCATCAAATCTAATCTATTATCTTCAACAGTGGGATTCATCCGGATCGATGGCAGCCATAATAAAGATAATAGATTAGACCTTTTAAAGCAAACAAATCTATTTGCATTTAACAGAATCATGAGGACACACTATGAGTGTTAAAGTATGAGCAATCAGCTATTTTAGCTAATGCAAACATAGCAAACAGCCAAGGTCACGCCTGGTCGAAAGCAAGCCTATCGGCTAGCATACTCCGATCTAGAGTGCCATTAGTGGGGATCGATCGGATCATTACTGTCATGATAGCAAGCTATAGACCAGATTCAACTAGCCAGCAAACCTCCTCAAGGTCAGATATGCCTTAACCGCATACTATGCATGATCAAGATTGAAGTAGGACAGCCGATAAAACATAATCCATCATTTAAAGTAAGAACCATCGCAATGTGACAAGATAAATGAGGGACTAAAAGGATGTGAGGCTGATCTAGTTTGATCTCGATCGAGCAGGTTGATACTACTGAAACTAATGACAATAAGGACATCAGCAAGATCAGTAACTTAATGAATCTACCCAAAGGATGCCACCCTTAGGTAGAGCCGATAACTTGACCTTAATCTAATTCGAGTAGTGGAGGTTGAACTTAACCGATGTAGCCATACTTCAACTAGATAAGGATCAATAACTAGCTTATACTAGAGCTCGCAAGAGGTTGGTCGGACCGATGCAGCCTTACAAATAGAGGTATAAGCCATGACGGTACTTATAGACAAGCCAAAGGTCGGCCAGACCGATGTAGCCCTACTTATTAGAGAACTCACCGAGATCTACACTACTCCTACTCCTAAGGTTGGTGTGAAACCAAAAAAATAATTGGTATTGATTTATTAGATTCTTTTCTTTTTACAATAGCTGGGGTCCAATATTTATACCCAGAACCTAAGCATGAATCCTACTCAAGTACGACTCATTACAATCTTTGGTATAAGAGAAAACATTCCTAACTTAAGATAACTTGGACCCTAATCTTTCCCTTTTTGTAGAGTCTTACATGTCTTTCCTGATGCCAACTGTAGCTCATTGACGTTATCTGCTAATGTCATCCAAAGAGAGCCAATCCTAGTGCTGCATCTGAATCAGCTAATATCGATCCTTATGCAATCAATTCCTTGATGACACAATCTTAGAGGCTTTGAGTTATCGCGTTCTTCTTCCCAAATTTTGATGTAAACACATGCCCCCAAATTTGGGATAAAAATGATTTTATTCTAAAATTTCTATTTACCTATTCACCATGTTGCAACCGTTTATTCTGAGATATATGCGTGACTCTTGATATTCTTAGTCCAAATTTTATATAATACCCCGACAGTATCATTTCTAATTCATTCAGCCCATCTACTTTCCCCTTCTTCTTTGAGCGAGCCTCAACAACCAAAGCCGCCGCTACTAGAGCTCCAACCCTAGCAGTTTTCCCTCTGCTCGAGCTGCTCATCAAGTCATTCCTCTACAACCTTTTCTAGATTCAGATCTATTCCAACTAAAATGGCGACCAGTGACTACATTCCTAAGGTATGTTTCCAAATTTCTGCCCTTCAACTATCAGGCACTACTCTATATTTCTTCCTTAAGTTTATCTCATTTGGCTTTCTAGGGGATGGAAAATGAAATTTTGATCCCTTCGTCTGTTGTCCCAAATGCTTATTACCTTGGACCCATGGGAGATGCTAATCCTTCGGATTTTATCAGCCAAGAAACCAATCAAATTCCTTTTAGGCAGTCTTTGGTAGATCTATCTTCTTGGAACACCAAAAACCCCTTTAGGAATTGGCCCAAATGCCCAAGGGATGGAGAGATTGGTTCCATAGAGTGTTAGA
Source organism: Miscanthus floridulus (assembly GCF_019320115.1). Classification (NCBI taxonomy): domain Eukaryota; kingdom Viridiplantae; phylum Streptophyta; class Magnoliopsida; order Poales; family Poaceae; genus Miscanthus; species Miscanthus floridulus. The sequence continues at coordinate 75,789,629 of NC_089581.1, forward strand.
TAAAAAGGGTGGAGACTGGGAAGTTAATGATTTAAACCAATGCCTAACCCTTTAACTATCTGGAATGGAGAGAAATGATTCACTCCTAATTGCTACTTGTTACTTCTGGTCCAACACTTTGAATGCTTTTGTCTTTGGTCACGGCCTAATGACTATTACCTTGGCTGATGTTCATATGTTGATTGGCCTTAGAATAATAGGACCAAAGCAGCCATATGAACTCTTCGGTGTTGGGTCAAAGAAATTGGCCAAAATATTGGATTGCATAGGATGGGCAAGCTACATTCAAAACCACATCGGGAATGAATCGACTATTAGCGAAAGAGAACATGTGGCTTTTCTGAGCATGTGGCTAGAAAGATTCATCTTCTGTGGGTCATCTTGTGGTCCAACTTATAATCATAAACTCATGGCAGAGCATCTAGTAGTAGGCATTGAGATTCCTCTTGGAAAGTATCTGTTGGGATCAACTTACCATTTGATGCATCATGTGGCCGCTCAGCTACTGAAGAATGAAGTAGTGCACACTATTAGCGGCCCTTGGTGGTTGATACAAATGTGGTTAAACTTGTATATGCATAAGATTGCAAAGCCAAATCTCTAGAATTTGAGTTGTCCCTCCTCCAACTTTGATGAGGAATACAGAGGTGAAGAAGGAAGAACCCGTCAGTGCATGAACTATGGTGAAGCTGCATCAGCCATAACAATTGTTGTCAATGTTGGCCATCACTTCAAGAAGTTTTATAGAGGGTTTGATGCAGATATTCTAACTTGGCTCCCCTATGATGAGGATGAGAATAATGAGTTGGTCTTCCCATTTAAATTTTGATTTGAATCAGGCTGCTCAGATGAAATGGAAGCTGCAATCTTCAATTCCTTCATCAAACCTTATGTTCTTCCAGCCAAGTTTCATCATGGCCATGGCAAAATATCTACAGGTTCCTTCCTTCTAGGCAACCTTCCAACCTACAAATTTTACAATCCTTCTTTCATAGCTCGTTAGTTTGGTCTTGGTCAACTACCCCCCGAGCTATTATTCAGAGATATACTGAAACTGAGAGAAGGCATCAGCGAGGCAATGGAAGCTTCTAGAGTGTTTCTATTAGGATCAGATCTTCCTTCCCTCTATCTGCATGAATGGACTAGAGCCCCTTTCACTTTCTATTTATATGATCTCTGGTGGCAAGAATGGCACTCCCACCTCTTCTGTGGGCTAGTTCATCCTAGCTGCATAGCTCTAGATGAAGATTTTACTTCTGATAGTGAGGTAACTAGCTAACTCCTTTTCTCTCATAAAGATTATCTACTAAAGTTCCTTTATCAACTTATCTAATAGAAACTCCCATGCAGGATGTTGAATTCAATCCCCCAAATGTGGATAGAAAAGGGCATGCCATAGAGTATTATCCACCATGTCCTATCTCGAGACTAGGATCAACTGCACCTCCACTGAAGAAGCTAATGAAAACTCAAGTTGTCTCTACAATTGTAATGTATCAATCTTCAAAATGCAAGGTTGCCCAAGGGACAACCTAGAAAACTATTACTGGGAAAAGACTTCGTAGATTGAGACCATCAACTACCCAGGTAAAACAATTCATCCTCTTCTCAAAATGATATTTAATTTCTAATCATGTTCCTTTCTTCACAGTTATCAACCATCCTAATCTGCTCTTGGTACTGAACTATTGTCCTAGGCATTTAAATCAGCACCAACTAAACCTTCATCGGCCGATCCTCAAAAAGAGCTGATTTCAGTTGAAACAACCGATGCTTCTAAGACAACAGAAGATGAGAGTACTTCCATTTCACTCCCTGATGCTACCAAGGTATTCCCTCAAAATTCTTGATTTTTTTTATTCAATTTTCACCCTTCTCTGACCATTTACCATGCCAGACACTCCCTGAGGGAACATTCACGCAAGGGCAGAAATCTGGTAGTCTACCCATTGGAGGTGATCCTATTGATGTTGACATCCAGACTGTCAAATCTCTAGTCTAGCAAACAACTAATGGTAAGTAAGTCATATGCCTAGTTTATCTCTCTGCAACAAATATGAACCAAAAATATTCCTTGATGTTGCAGATACAAATGTTGGAAGTTTAGAGCCAATTCAACCAGATATCATTGGTGCATCATCAGCTTTTCCTTCTCCTCGGATAGGGACTACCCCAGAAAAGGTACTATATCCACTTCACTGTTTATCTTACTATAAACTGATTCAATCCTCCTAATAAGATTTTCTTATATATAGATACTTAATTCTCCAGCTCTGAGCTATTCTTTCAATCTTGAAGAGTATATAGATGAAGATGAAATCATCTCATCAACCACCTCTTCTAAAGAAGCCTTATCAGAAGAGACCAGAAATTGATTAAGGGACATATTGCCAATGCTTGAGAAGAATATAGCTGATTTGGTCCAAGATGCAGATTTAATACAAAGAGACTTCTTAACCATTAAGGATAATTTATCCCTAGATCTCATCAAAGTCTTGTCACCTTTATCCATCATTGAAGATCAAGCCCCAAAGGTGAAAAAGGCTTAGAGGAATCTATCTAATCATGAGGCTTTATTGGCTAAGAGGAATTCCAATAGACAAAAGGCCAAAGAGCTAGCATAGCTGATCGATAATTTGAAGAACTCCTCCCCCAAGATCAAGCCAGAGCTGAACCAACTAGAAACCAAGTGTGCAAAACTTGAGAAGGAGCTAGAGAATGTGAAGGCTATCATCAATCGCCATAAGTCCAATCTGGCACAAATACCCAATGCCATTAAGCAAAAGAAATAGGAACTGCTGACCAAGGTCAGAGAAGGCAAGGCCATCTATAGCAGCCTTGAGAATATTCCTAGATTAGCCAAAGAAGACAAGCAACAAATCGCAGAAGTTGATGCTATTCGGCTAAAAGCATTGAAAGCAAATTAGGATGTTCTAAACTTGTAATCTGCATACCAACATGTATTTGTGTGGAACCAATGATAACCATATTTTCTATTGATCTATTGTCTTTCTTGTCTCGGCTAAAGAGCCGATTTGAAAATAGCCGATTCTAGACTTCTGACCTTACTCCAATTAAGTCTGAAAACATGGCCTCCATTAAGAAAACTCCTAAATCTTCCATTCTCAGTTATCAATGCCGCATTCTCTTTGGTATTAGTGGGGCGACGCTTCGCCTTCTATTAATTGTGGTTACCTTTTGCACATCCCGAGATATCTACTACCTCTCTTCATGGCTATAAATACTAGCTAAGGGCTCTGGCCTCGAACACATCTATGCTTGCAACCACTCCTATTCTTTGCGCTTCTCCACCTTCACAAACCCTATAACGGTTTTCTTCATCCCTTCCATAGATCCAACCAAACTCTATGGCCGGCGAGGACAACCGGGGCAAGCGCAAGGTGGAGGAGGTTCCAGAGGAGAACCTACCGATGAGACAGCACATCTACCGTATGAGGTGAGATCGATATCTTCTGCTCATGGCAATGAAGTTTTCTAACTTGTTTATAGGTTCGTCTTGAACGACAGCCTTCGTCCACTTCCTCCTAGGACCGGTGAGCCCTCCAATGCTGCATCTGATGCTGCCTCCACAACAGATTCATCGTTGGACTCCTCTGACTCCTACAATGGCGACGACGCTCGGCGCTTCCATCGGGAGTGGAGGGTAGCCTAGGACCATTATTCTGAGGCAACTCAGGAAAATGGTTAGCTTGAGATCCACCTCGGGGCCTCTCAAGCTATCCTTTATGCTACCAAGAAAGAGGCTAGCGCTGCTTGGGCATGGCCGGTTGAATCCGATGCCAAGGTGGCGGGTAAGATGGACTCCAAGAACACCTTTATTTTGATTTTCATTGTCTTTGTCTTGATATCTTCTTTGTTTTTGTGATGGCTCGCCCTAACGATGTAGTTGGAGTCCCTCTGGCTGGCAGCGAATGTGGCTATGGCAGTTGTCAATGCTCGGGGCCCCCTCATCAATGCCCACCTCCATGATGTACTAGCCCATGTCTAGGAGATCGCCCTTCATGGCGTCTGTCATGGTGCATCGGTGGCGCTGGCCATGGCATATGTCTAGACCGTGTACGAGCTCCATACCATGGAGACCGGTTTCCTGATGGGCGACGGCCTCGAGGAGCACGAGGAGTTGATCGAGGACTTCATCGATGCAGCGGAGGCCATTGTGGACATCACATCCACTCAGGATGTGATAAACAATGTCTTTGATTAGTTTATATTTAGGGCAAACTAATCAATGAATAAAATCTCTATTTTTCTATTATTATGTCTTAGTGTATTCTCTGCAATGCCTTGTGTATACCATAATCATTTTTGTGTTGGTTTTTGCTCTATAGGCGATACATATCGTATCGGCTTTTCCCCTTTTGGGGTAGTTTTTGAGCTAAAGGCGATACCCTTCTGGTACCAGCTATTAGAGCCAATGACTGAACAAATCGGTAGTCAAGTATTGATCTAAACACTAGGAAAATATCCCTTCAGACATTTTCCATTGATCGCTTCTTGATAGGTTGCACCAGAACTCTTTAGACCAAAGATCAAACAATTGATCGATCTAGGCCAGGCATCTCATTGTATTCCTAAGCAAAACAATCTTTAAATTCTTTTAATAAACCCATCAACTCTTGCTTATACTCATGATCCAACTTAGCATTCACATACATCAGCTTAGGCCTATCTTCAAGACCAACGTCTATCTCCTCTAATTCATCAGTCGATGTGAAGCCATGCCCTAGCTTACCACCTATACCATCTATTGGACTATCCATTAAAACAAACTCTCAGAGTCGACTACTTGGATCGGTTGTTGGCCTTCATCATTGATTTTAATGAAGCCTCCTTCCCATAGCTTGCCAAAAAAACATTTGAAGTCTTCTAGCTCCCAATACATTGGATTAGCTATTGCGACACTCACAGAATCATCAGCATGAACTAGCTCAACATTGTCTCCATGCCACTGAATCAAGCATTGATGCACAGTCAATGGTACACAACAATTTGCATGAATCCAATCACGACCAAGGAGTAAACTATATGAACCTTTTCCATCAATGATGAAGAACATGGTGAGCAAAGTTTTACTTATGATTGTCAATTTGACGTTCATTACCCCCTGGTCTTGGATGCATTACCCCCAAAATCATTAAGCATCATGTCAGTCTCAATCAGATCTTCTGGTCCCTTACCAAGTTTACAAAAAGTAGTATAAGGCATAAGATTGATAGAAGCACCTCCATCCACAAACATTTTGCACATCAGCTTCCCATCAACAAAACCTTTTACATATAAAGCTTTTAAGTCGATGCTTGACTAGTTTATCAAATATAGCTTGATGTACAACTATCAACTTGGCAACTATCTCCTCATACTCTGATTCATCAAAATCTGAATAGACTTCTTGGTCTACTAGAGCTCTAAATTTTGACAGCAATAGAAAAGCCATTTGAATATTAGCCGATGGTTGACCCCTATCGGCTGTTTATTTAGCATGCCACACTTGAGGTCTACTAGATGTCTGAGCCTGTTCTAGCTCTCTGCTCCTTAGGCATTGCACCCTTCTTTTTTCTGGCTTCTGGTCAAACCTCCTAGACACCATTGCCCTTCCTGCTAAACATACTCTTCCTCATTATCTTCTTCTTCATAATCAGTCCAATTTTGATCAACAACTCGCTTCCCAAGCCGATCATGAACACTTCTATTTTTTAAGCGCCGATCCACATTATTATGATGATACTCATCTCGAGCATGGATAGACCGGTGGTTGGCTTGAGATTGCCTAAACTCCCAATATTGCTCACTGCACTCTGGGCAATTATTTCTAGTAGGCAATTTCAAACCTTCATTCCAACAATGTCTGAAGAAAGGATAATTCCAATGTGACTCAGCTTATTTTCTTTCATACCTCTCTTTCTCCTATTGACGCTGGTATTCTTTCTCTTCTAACCAATGCTGATAATCCTTTTCCTTTTGTTGTTGCCATTTATTCAACAAAATTTGAGATGTGACATGCGGCCTTATCGCCTCATCCCTTGATGTCTCTCCCTGCTCATATCGGCTCTTCTGTTGCTCATGACACTTTCTAATATCTGTATATTCATCCATTGATATTTGCATCTCGGGATCAACTATTTCTGTTTATTTTGCTCTAGTTGATGTCAGGACCTTAGTCTTCCCTTTGAGCAACTTTGCATCAACCATATTCTGATCTCTTGGGAAAGGATTATCATAAACTTTCATCTTTTGAGGTGTATCAAATTTAAGCTTCCCTTGCTAAATAGCCCTTTGTATATGTTGCCAAAAAATTCTGCACTCATTGGTAGAATGAGAAGTAGCATTATGAAAGTTGCAGAACTTCTTATTCTTCAACTAATTAGGAGATAACATAACATCACTGGTAGGAAACTTGATCTGTCCTCTCTCAAGCAAGAAATTAAAGAGCTTGTCCGATTTTGTGACGTCAAAATCATAGCTCTCTACAACTCCTCTTCCCCCAAAGATTTGGCACCATTATTGTCTTCTTACCCCAATTCCATTCAGCCATAGCAATCTCTTCTTCTTCATCGTCCTCATTGCTGTTATCAACTAAATATGGATTATAGGTTTCAGCAATTGTGGCACTCTTCTAGAATCAGGTATCTCTGTGCATATTCTAGAATTGGCTATTGAGTGCTGCCACCCATTGAGCCAACTAACCTAAATTGTTAAACTCTTGCCCCAGCAGCTTCTCCCTCCATGTTGGCAACATTCCTTGAATAGCTAAAGTAGCTAGTTGATCATCAGTTAGATTTAATGAGAAGCACAAATTTCTAGTCTCTCGGAACTTCTAAAGAAACTCGACACCTGATTCATTAGTTCTCTGCCTTATGGTCGTCAAATCTATGATTTTCTTTTCTCCTATCCCAGTATAGAAATATGTATAAAACTTCTTCTCTAGGTCAGCCCAATTGGCAATGGAATTAACTAGCAACGATGAAAACCAAGTAAAGGTTGGTCCTAACAGGGACAAGAAAAAGAAACAAACTCGATGGGCCTCTTCAATGGATGCTTCGCCCAACTATGTAAGATACCGACTGACATGTTCTATTATGCTTGTGCTATCTTGGCCAGTGAACTTAGCAAACTCTAGGAGCCTGTAACTTGTAGGGAGAGCGACCAAATCATACCACTCTAGATATGGACGTTTGTACAAAAAGGTCTACCCCTTTGGCTTCAAACCAAACTGATTCTCCATCATCTTGGTCACTCTAATCAACAACTCATTAGTATTTGAATCTGGATTTCTTTGCAATTGCTGACTCATCTATGGATTAAAATTTTGGGTACCTTGATACCCTGGATTTGGAATCATATGAAGGGTATTGTAATCTGTGCCATAATGATATCCTTGTGGAATCTCTATCTGTTGGGTCCTTTGCTGATTTGCTGCTGGAAGTCTCTAGTTATAGATGTTGGGATCTATGTCTCTACAAATCCTTTGAACTGATGGCGCTATCTTTTGAGCCGACGACAGTATTTGGCCTGATGTGCCAAAATTAGACATTTGATTCTGAACTTGCCCCATCGGCTGTTGCACATACTGCACTGCTGATCTAGGATTATTTTATATTTGATTAGTAGTGGTGCCTAGGACTTGCTCAGATGAGCTCTGAACTACCTAGACATCATCATTACTAGTTAGTGCTGCTTCTTGATGGCTAGTACTGGCTTGATTAGTCCCCTGAGTCGATGGATGTGGAATGTTGTAATAAGTCGGTCCAACCTGATCGATTGGATATCCATAAAACATCTCTTTCATGGTATTGTAGAATGTGTTCAAGAAAGTTGTATTATGGTGGAACATGGCATCATGAACAAATTTGTTTACAGCATCTACGAAGAAACACCTATCATTAGCCTTGTCTATATCTAACTGCCCATGCATCAAAACTCTTGGTAGTGGATATTTCTAAACAACCTTATTGTCACGTATCTTGGTGTAGGACAACAAACACTTGTTCTAGAATTCTTCTATAGCTTTGTTGATGACATCTTTATCTTCATCAGGTTGGTCTTCATAAGGCATGATAAGGATGTCCTTGTTGTTGTGAGTTGTCATGATGATTGTGGGGTCCCACCAGGCGTGCCAAAACATGTGTCATCACAAAAAACATGTTGACACATAGCAAGCCAGAAGGATCTGCTTGGGATGAACTCGAAGATCCGCTTGGCTTCAACGCAGGACCAGTCGACCCTACGAATTCCTGAAGGTGTGCCAGTCAATTTGACTTGCAATTGATAAGGAGAGAAAGTTTATTAGTAATTTAAGGTGAAACATGCCGGTTTTGCCTAGACAGTTCCAAATGTGCCACTTCAGGAGCAGCTAGATGGGAAAATCGACTAAATAGCTGATACGAGAAGAAATCAACTGTTAAGGACTGTAAAGCTCGTGGGTCATGATTGATTTTATAGTAACAAATGCATCATGCCTAGATATAAGTAACATCATCAGCTAGATAAATATAACTGGTGTAAAGCATTGAGCCAATAAGTTTAACGCGAAAGGATATAACATGCGAACAAAATCGACTGTCTAGTACAAATGGATCTACAAATGCTCTGAATCTAATCCACTACCATCAATAGTGAGGTTTGACCGAATCAATGCAGCTTTGATGATAACAACAACTAAAGCTAAAGAATCCATGAAACCATCTATATGTTGATAGGTTTTCTAAAAGACATGCTATATGTGTGAAAGCATAGGCGAATCGGCAGAGATAGCCAATTTAGGTAGAAAAAGGATCATAGCATGAGAACAATCGACTATTTAATATGAACAGATTTATAAACTCATCAAATCTAATCTATTATCTTTAATAGTGGGGTTCAACTAGATCAATGGCAGCCATAATAAAGATAACATATTAAACCTTTTAAAGCAAACAGATCTATTCACATTTAACAGAATCATGAGGACACACTGAGAGTTAAAGCATGAGCAATTGGCTATTTTAGCTGATGTAGGCATAGCAAATAGTCAAGGTCACACCTAGTCGAAAGCAAGCCTATTGGCTAGCATACTCTGATCTAGAGTGCCATCAGTGGGGATCGACCGAATCGTTACAGCCATAATAGCAAGCTATAGACCAGATTTGACTAGCCAGCAAGCCTCCTCAAGATTAGACATGCCTTAACCATGTACTATGCACGATCAAGATCGAAGTAGGACAACCGATGAAACATAATCCATCGTTTAAAGTAAGAACCATCGCAATATGACAAGATAAACGAGGGACTAAAAGGATGTGAGGTTGATCTAGTTCGATCTTGATCAGGCAGGTTGATATTGCTAAAACTAATGATAATAAGGACATTAGCAAGATTAGTAACTTAATGAATCTACCCAAAGGATGCCACCCTTAGTAGAGCTGATAACTTGACCTTAATCTAATTCGAGCAGTGGAGGTTGAACTTAACCGATGCAGCCATACTTAAACTAGATAAGGATCAATAACTAGCTTATACTAGAGCTCACAAGAGGTCGGTCGGACCGATGCAACCTTACAAATAGAGGTATAAGCCATGACGGTACTTATAGACAAGCCGGAGGTCGGCTGGACCGATGCAGCCCTACTTGTTGAAGAACTCGCCAAGATCTACACTACTACTACTCCTAAGGGTTGGCATGAAGCCAAAAAGGTAATTGGTATTGATTGATTGGATTCTTCTTTTTACAATAGCCGGGGTCCAATATTTATACCCGGAACCTAAGCATGAATCCTACTCAAGTATGACTCATTACAATCTTTGGTATAAGAGAAAACATTCCTAACTTAAGATAACTTGGATGCTAATCTTTCCCTTTTTGTAGAGTCCGACATGTCTTTCCCGACGCCAACCGTAGTTTATTGACATTATCTACTAATGTCATCCGAAGAGAGCCGATCCTAGTGCCATGTCTGAATCAGCTGATATCGATCCTTATGCAATCAATTCCTTGATGACACAATCTTGGAGGCTTTGAGTTCCTGTGTTCTTCTTCCCAAATTTTGGTGTAAACAGATCCAAAATATGATCACACTCGCTAAGTGTCTCGATTACTAAACCGAAAAACTCCTATCAATTTCACCTTTACCTTGAGCTTTTTGTTTTTCTTTTTCTTATTTTCCAAGTCCAAGCACTTGATCATCACCATGGCATCACCATCATCATGATCTTCACCGTTGCTTCACCACTTGGAATAATGCTACCTATCTCATGATCACTTAGATGAACTAGGTTAGCACTTAGGGTTTCATCAATTCACCAAAACCAAACTAGAGCTTTTAATCTCCCCCTTTTTAGTAATTGATGACAACCCTTACACAAAGATATGAATTGAAATTGAATTGAATCCATGTTGCTTGCCCAAGCATATTTACCATGTGTAAAAGGATGTGGAGAAGTTTCATGAACCCTGAATGGTGGCAATTGCTCCCCATACATATGTGCTAAGAGTTTGGATAGAGCTTGCACATATGTTTAGATAGGAAATGTAGAAGTCAATGTCTATCAAATGATGCTAAGGTATAAGAGATGGACCTTTGAAGCGTGATACCAATAGGAGTGCACCAATATACCATTCTTAGCACCATGAGTAACTAGACATCCATAAGAAAAACTAGAATACCCTGTGAGATCAACATTAGAAGTAAGGGTCTAGTTTTCATAATATGAGCATGAGTCTAGTTACTTAACCTATGCATGCTAGTTTTCATTTCATCATTCAAACCTACAACTAGCATACACCACACAAGCATGGATATTGAAATTTAAAACTTGTGCCATGCAATCAAATATATGAAATTCACATTCAAATACATCCACCAAGTTTGTTGTAACACCTCTGGTGTTTTGACCTAGTACTAAAACTTGACATGTCATCATATGCATTGCAAAGCATTCATAAAGTAGAAAATTTTGAATGCATTCACTAAATAAGCTTTATTTCATAAGTTGTTATTTTATGTGATGTGATTCAAAACTCTAAGTAAAGATCATGACCACAAGGGTCAAATTTCATGTGATCATGTGAGACCATGTGTCAATTGACTCAAATAACCCTAATGGGCCATGTAACTGGTCAAAAATCATATTTAAGTAAAAAGGTAAACAAATCAAATTTGAATTCAAATTCAAACCATGAAAGTCCTTTTTGCCCCTTTTGTTTAATTCAAAATCCATTTGGAATTTGGGGGTGTGACAAAAAAGCAAAGTTGAAGCTTATTTTATAAGGATCAACTTTGGTATTCAAAGTTTTTGAAGTTTACATATAAAATTTGGAGTAATTTTGAAATGATTCAAATGCTCAAATGCACCCCAAATTCAAATTTCAAAATGGAGGCAGAATTTGAAAATATTCATTTAAGTAAAGTTGTTGAACTTTTGATTTTGAACAACTTTTATTTTTGGAGATTTTCAACTTCTTTAGAAAATTTGGGAGTAATTTGTAAAATGAACTCAGTGGCAATTCTATAAATATTTCAAAAATCAAGTTGACAACAGGGCACCACCGCCCCACCGCTGGCGTCCTTTCTTCGGCCTTCTAGGCACGCCCGTGGCTGCCCTCGGCTTCGTGCTGGCATGGGGTGCACACTGCGTGTCGTTCCCGCATGCTCCTGGCTGCGCTATAAAGCCCCAACGACGTTATCTATTTTTCTTCCTCTCCTCTATTTCCCGACGTCGTCGTCTCAACTCTAGCAAGCTCCCCTCACCTCTTCAGCGCAAGCCAGTTGAAAGCTCTAGTTTGGTTTTGGTGAATTGATGAAACCCTAAGTGCTAACCTAGTTCATCAAGTGATCATGAGATAGGTAGCACACTTCAAGTAGAGAAGCAAATGAAGATCATAACATGACAATGGTGATAGCATGGAGATGATCAAGGGCTTACACTTGAAGAGAAGAAAGAGAAAAACAAAAAGCTCAAGGCAAAGGTATAAACCATAGGAGCTATTTTGTTTTGGTGATCAAGACACTTAGAGAGTGTGATCACATTTAGGTTTGATAGCCGTACTATTAAGAGGGGTGAAACTCGTATCGGAATGCGGTTATCAAAGTGCCACTAGATGCTCTAACTTATTGCATATGCATTTAGGATCTAGTGGAGTGCTAACACCCTTGATAATATTTGTGTAAATATGCTAACACATGTGCACAAGGTGGTTGTAGGGTTGAGATGGGTTTGGGTCTATTTTCTATTGCGCCGGATGCAAAATTCTTGGTGATTGGCACATTTGAGCAAGGGTGAAGAAGTTAGAGTTGAAATGGAGTTGGTCGAAATGATGCTAGCGTCGGTCTACTGACCGGACGCTGGGTCACTCAGCGACCGGATGCTAAAAGGCTACGTCCGGTCGAGCTGTCAGACGGCACAGTAGGCTAGGGTTGAGCACCGGACGCTGGCTGCGTCCGATCAAGGTGGACCGGACGCGTCCGGTCGAAAAAACATGCCTCGGGGAGCTTACTGGAAACGACCAGACGCTGGGGCTTCAGCGTCCGGTCAGTTTTACCAGAGCATCCGGTCAGCTTCGTAGCCGTTGGAATCTGACGAACAGCGTTTGAAGGGGATGACACGTGGCGTCCATCGGGCGACCGGACGCTGAGGGCCAGCGTCCGGTCAGTGTGACCGGAGCGTCCGGTCAGAGCGTGTTTTGCCCAGTGAAGGGGTATAACGGCTCTATTTGATGGGGGCTCTATTTATAGCCCCATGGCCGGCTCAAGGGAGCTCTCTTGCACATTTTCATTGACATAGCAACCTTGTGAGCCTAGCCAAAGGACTCCCACTCATCTACATCATTGATTCATCATCATAGTGAGATTGGGAGTGATCCAAGTGCATTGCTTGAGTGATTGCATCTAGAGGCACTTAGTGATTGTGTTTCGCTATGGATTTCGCTTGTTACTCTTGGTGGTTGCCGCCACCTAGATGGCTTGGAGCAGCGAGGATCGTCGAGCGGAGGTGGTGATTGTCTCCGGCTCCGATCGTGGTGATTGTGAGGGGTTCTTGACCTTTCCCCAGCGGAGCGCCAAAAGGTACTCTAGTGGATTGCTCGTGGCTTGTGTGATCCTCATCTTGTGTTGGTTGTGCGGCACCCTATTGAGGGTTTGGCGTGTGAAGCCAATTAGCGTGTGAACCTCCAAGTGAGTGAATCACCACAACGAGGACTATCTTGCCGGCAAGCAAGTGAACCTCGGTAAAAAATCATTGTCTTCATCATTGATTCCGAGGTGATTGGTCTTCATTGTTATTCATCTTTGTGATTGATTGGTTCTTCATCTACACGGCAGTATAACTATCCTAACCACTCTCTTTACTTTACCGCAAACTAGTTGACAAGCTCTTTAGTGTAGCTAGTTGTGAGAGCTTGCTTGCTTGGTTGGTGTGGCTCTTTAGTTAGTCTTTGAGAGCACACTAACATAGGATAGTGTCTTTGCTATTGTGTGAATAGACACTATCTAAACTAGAATTGTGCTAGGTGGCTTGCATTTTAAGTAGGCTAGTGCAACACTCGCTTCGCCTCATAATTGTCTAACCATTTGGTTAAGTGTTGTTGTAGAAATTTTTATTAGGCTATTCACCCCACCTCTAGCCATTAGGACCTTTCACCAGTCCTGGCAAAATAGTGACCCAGTTCCACCTGCTCCTTGCACATCCGACCGACCTGTTGCTACCGCTTGATTTCGCCGAGAACTCGTTGTCCATGTTCTTCTTCCTCGCGGCCGGTGACCTCGACCGAAACTCCGTTTCACCGCGGCCAGCATCATCCGGTGAGTTGTTGCCCTTGCTTGTTCTCTCTATAGCTTCGTCTCGATGCTATAGTGCTTAATCCACTCTTGCTTGGTCATTTTGCACACTGCAATCGCCGGAACGCCGTCGTCGACGAGGTCCGCTCCACCGTGATCATTGTCACCGTCGAAACACGTCACCATAGCTTCTTCGGTCTCACTCGTTGCTTCAACACATTCGGGGTGAGCCATTGATGCTTCCTAGACTCTTTGTTTCACCATTACCAGCCTTGTTTCGCCGGCGTAACGCTGCCATGCCACCACATCCGCCATGGCCGGCGTCAGCCCTGTTCCGTGTCGTAATCAACCTCTGAAATGCCACAGATCGATGTGCCTAGTTCTTGTGAACATTTTGGTATTTTGGCCGTTGCCATTGGGCTCACCGTCGGCGAGTTAGCGTCAGCCAGCGCCGTCATCGCCGCGGTCAAAGCCAGAGGTTAGGGAAGACATGCGGGGGCCGGCTGTCAGTGAGAGAGAGAGAGAATAGTGAGATTTTGTTATTTCTGAATTTTGAATAGTGCAGTAACTTTGGAAATTTATAAGAAAATAATTATAGCTCCAAAAATTCTGAAAATTTGTGTGCAGCTTCTGTACATGTTCTAGTATGGTTTAAAAATATGAAACTTGAAATTTCAATAAATTTTTAATGTTCAAAAATTCAGTTAATTAATTGATGAATGTGATTTCCATGATTTTTGTAGGCCACTGTATAACTTCAAAATTAAGAAATTTGTTTTGGTATAGTAATTTGTCATGAGGAAGTTTACATAAAATTTTGAGGTCATTTGGAACAAGTTCATTTTTGGGCTTATTTCCAAATTAATTAAAAAATGGATGAAAGCAAACCCTAAGTGTTAGTTTAGGGTTTGATCTTGTTTTGGTCATGTTTTGTGACCAGTAGGGTTTCAAGATCAATTTGGTCAAGTCACTTGTGTGGTACTTGATGGTAGAATTGCAAGTTGGTTTTGTTGGCTTGCAACTGTACCGTGAAGGAAAGTTGTATTCAAGGTGTTATTATATTTCATGCACCATGAAAGCATCATGTTTACATTATCATCATGTTGAAGCATATGTTATTATTTCATGTAGAATCTAAGAGTGAAATGATTCTAGTTGAGCAAGTTGTGGAAGGATCCTCGGTTGCCTTGGGATTCAATAATTGTGGTACTGATCCAGAACCCGAGATCATCAACGAAGGCAAGCCCCGGTTTATGCATTAAACCCTTACCTTGTTTACTTTGAAAAGTTTATCACCTATGTTACTTATTGCATTAAGTTGATTTATTCAAATGTTACCTACTTGATGCATTGCCTACCTTGTTAATTGTTTACCATCCTTGAAGATGATTTCATTTACAAAGGCGTAGAATGCTTAGTATGCTTTATGGTAGGCTTTCAAAGTAAAAGTTTCGATACACTCAAAGATGGCATACTAGCCAAAGAAAGAAAGAAGATAGAATGAACTAAAGACTAGTCAGGTGACTTATCTTGAATGTTGGGTAATGTTGCTAACTATGTCACTTAAAGGCCACTCATTGTGGATCTCCTAAATGAGACACTTTGTAGTACTGGTCACATACTCTGGTAAGCCTACTGTGGTTAATCCGATACTAAGACGAATGCCCACGCACTGGGAGTGGAGAGATGGCAGGAGTAGCATGTACCCTCGTGGCTAGAATGTGGCCGGATTTGAGGTGTGTTGTGCTCTCAGGTGCCGTGGAGATGACTTAGTTTAGGAGGATCCGGTAGCGAGGTTGATGTATGCAAGATTAAGTTCTACATATGTCGTGTGATAAGGAATCTCTAGCTGGGACTTGAATCAATTCGAATTGCCGATGCTCCACAGATATGGAGACTCAATTCATTACAGAAGCAATGCAGGACTGGTGAATTACTAAAACTTGAGAAAAGGAATGGAATGAGAAGGATTGGAATATGAGATATGAACACTTAGTTTGAGATAATGAACTAAAAGGACTTAGGGGTAAAACTTGAAAATAGGATGAAGAATAGTAAGCTTTTGGCAAAGAACTTTTGAATCTTGCTACATCCTTACCTTGCCCCAACACCCGCATCTTTAAAGTCTTTCACCCCCTGTTACATCGGGTTAGTCTTGTTGAGTACTTTTATACTCAGGGTTAGTTAACCCTTGTTGCAGGTGAGTCACATGCGCAGGCTTGTTTTGGTCCCTGCTGCATGTCTGTGTTTGAAGTCAATGACGATGAGGAATGATGAATGGCCTTTGGACAAGGCACTAGTTTGTATGATAAATAATGTTAATGTAATATTATCCCGCTACTATGGTTGTATGACACTTATGGTTTTGTAAGTTTGAAACAACTGGTTTGTAAACTATGTTATCTTAAGACTTCCTCTATATTTCACTCTGATGTATATATTTGAATAAACTGTTGTAATCTGCAATGACTGTGATTGGGATCCTGTTCAAAAAAGATTCATGGATGATTCGGGTTTCCTGAGGACACCCGATAGACCTGTTAAGTTGTTGGGAACTCGTGTACGCTATTAGAGGTCTGTTAAGACAACGATAGGTGTATGTGGGCCTGATTTCTTATGAGGTTTTGCCATAGCTGGTATCGGAGCAGTTCCTATCTAAGATCATTGTAGGTTACTTTGGAAAACCTTCAAATTGATTTGGATCAAAGAAAGTAAACTTGATATTTTAAAGTTCAAATTTCTTTCTTCTTACCTTTGATCTAGACTCAATCCTATCTTATTTGAAAGTTCATGGCGGATAATATGATTAAGTTTGTCCTATGTACTAAAAATCTAGTACTTTTGATTATATAAATCTTTTGTACCTAGATTCGTAAGATCGATTCATGCATCATGCTTGAACACCTTACATAATAATTCCCCTTAATAGTGGTTGGGTAAGTAATGTCGATCCTATTCTTGCTAACCTCGATTATCCTCTAGCTATTCTTATAGCCCTACCCTAACTTCTATAGGCTATGGCAAAGACCAAGATAACCGCACGCAAGTCTACCGAACCTCACAGAGTCCCTCGTCACCAGTTGGCACCATGAAACCATGAGCTTGGTGAAGGAAGTTCCAAGACCCTAGGAGATGAAGGATCTTGAAGCAATCCCACCAACATCGAGAACCTTACCAAGGAGCTCAACACTCTTCGTCGAGCTCATGCCAAAGATCAAGAGAAGCTAGCGGAAATGCAAAGGGGCATCACCATGACCATGGAGCTATGAAATGAAGCATAGACATGAGAGGATGTGGCCAACGAACGCATCCATGAGTTGGAGTTCTACGTAGAAGACCTGGAGATAGACAATGCCATTCTTCATGAGAATGTTCACTTGTAGCACGCTCAACTTCATCCTCCTCATGGGGATGGTGAAGTTACAGATGAAGAAATGATTGTAGATCTAGGAGAAGTCCAAGATGAAGAAGAGGAGGAGGATCCTGAGGAATTAGTGTACTTCTCAGATGAAGATGAGGTTTCATCTGGTATGGACATGGACGCCGATGACTAAGAGCTTGGAGTAGTAATACTTCCTTTACTACTTTTCTAGTAAACTAGGGTTGTCTTGTGGGATACAAGACATGTAATATAAATAAGTAACCCTTTGTAGCATGAAACCTTTTAACTGCTTTCAATAAATAATAATGTAAATCAACATGTCTCTCTAATAGATGCCTCATCCTATCACCTAAGCTAGTGCAAGTGGCTCGCATGACAATGATGATATTCCAAATCCTCCACCAATGCCTCCGACTATGGCAGATGCCATAGCCGCACTCATCAATGCAATGGCAGAGAATGCTAGGTTGTTAAGGGAATTGGCTCAGAACCAATAGGCACCATACCCTAATCGTGGCCACCGTAATAATGGAAATGACGAGTCAACCTATGTTGATTTTATGGACACACGTTCGCCTATGTTTTCTAAGGTAGAAGAGCCTTTAGAAGCTGATGATTGGCTTAGGACAATAGAGCAAAAGTTTGAGCTAATTTACTGTACCGAGATTCAGAAACCAAGGTTTGCGGCACAGCAACTCTGAGGAGCTCCTGGTGCCTAGTGGGCAAATTTGGTAGCTATACAGCCTACTGGTCACCAAATCACCTGGATGGAGTTTAAGGATGCCTTCAGGGCACACTATATTCTAGATGGTGTGATGACCATGAAGTTAGAAGAGTTTTTGGCTCTTAAGCAAGGGGAGCACCCGGTGATGCACTATGTTGGGCACTTCAATCACCTGTCACAGTATGCTATAGAGTATGTGAATACTGACAGGAAGAAGAAGAATCATTTCCTTAGAGGCCTGAACACCAAACTTTAGACTATGATGGCAACTTGTGGCAACGCAACTTATCATGAGACAGTCAACATTGCTATCGCTTCAGAGGAGAATTACCGCTGACACAAGGAGGCAAAGAAAAAGAGAGTATCTGCTTCTGGATCATTAAGTGGAAAGCATCAAAAGATAGTCTACCATCCTCAGAATCATGGCCATGTGCCATTCTGCCCACAACAAAGCCAAAGCAGCCAGCAAATCTTTATTCTCCTTGCAACTAATACGCCCTATCCTCATCAAGCACCGCAGCAACAAAATAATACAAATAATGCAAACCGCACTGCTACTCCCCAGAATCACAATTATCCATGTTATAATTGTGGTAAACCTAGACACTTTTCCCAAGAATGTCCGTATCTCAGGAAGAACAATCCTGATGCACCTAAAGCCCCTGTTACTCAAGCTCAAAATCAGTATAAGGTCAATGCTCAGAACAATCAGAAGGGTCAGATGGAGAAGAAAACTGGAAGGGTCTTCTATATTCAGGTGGAATCTATTCCAGAAGGAGAACCAGTAATGATGGGTATGTTTCCCATTGCTAAGCATCCTACAATTACCTTATTTGATTCTAGCGCATCCCATACATTCATCAATCATACATTTGTTGTGAAGCATGGGATAACTATTAGGGAAACAAAAGAACCATATCATATACAGTCGCCCAGGGGACGAATCTATACAAGGGAGGTAGTTTAGCATGTACCTATTGATTTGGGAGGTTATGAGTTCCCTACCAATATGCTAATATTAAAGGATCAAGATATAGATGTGATCCTTGGTATGAACTGGTTAACCCAACATAGGGCTATCATAGATGTCCTGCGTAGAACCATAAGGGTAAATGCACCTGACAGCAAAACCCAACTCCTCATCCAACTTCCCTTTCCTAAAAGTATAGTGAAAATAGTCTGTGCAACTACTATTGAAGAAGCCAAGAAAATTCTAGTGGTATGTGAATTTATGGATGTCTTTCCTGATGATCTGCATGGTCTACCACTAGATCAAGATGTAGAGTTTAGAATTGATCTAAAACCAGGAACGGCACCTATGTCCAGAAGAGCATATAGGATGCCACCCAAAGAACTAGCAGAATTAAAGATCCAATTACAAGAGTTGTTAGACAAGGGTTTCATTCAACCCAGTTCATTACCTTGGGGATGCCCTGCTATCTTTGTGAAGAAAAATGACCAATCCTTAAGGTTATGTATTGACTATCGGCCATTAAATGAAGTCACCATAAAGAACAAATACCCCTTACCCCGAATTGATTTGCTTTTTGATCAACTTGCGGGAGCTAAGGTGTTCTCAAAGATAGACTTGAGATCAGGCTATCACCAGATTAAGATCAGACGAGAAGATGTGCCAAAGACAGCGTTTACTACCTGATATAGTCTATATGAGTATCCAGTCATATCTTTTGGGCTGACCAATGCCCCGACTCATTTCATGTACCTCATGAACTCAGTTTTCATGCTTGAGTTGGATAAGTTTGTAGTGGTATTCATTGATGACATTCTTATCTATTCTAAGAGCAAAGAGGAACATGTGGAACATCTCCGCATTGTTCTACAGCAATTAAGAGACCACCAATTATATGCCAAATTCAGTAAATGTGCATTTTGGTTGGAGGAAGTATAATTTCTGGGTCATGTGTTATCTGCTGAAGGTATAGCTATTGATTCGAGTAAGGTAGAAGAAGTCCTTAACTAGAAAGCACCTACAACTATTCATCAAGTTCATAGTTTTCTGGGGTTGGCAGGGTATTATCGTCGGTTCATCCCTGACTTCTCTAGAATTGCGAAGCCAATTACTGGACTGCTAAAAAATCAAACTAAGTTTGTATGGTTAATAGAATGTGAGAAGGCCTTTCAGACATTGAAGAAGTTACTGACAATTGCACCAGTTTTAGCACAACCTGATATCGAGAGGCCGTTTGATATCTATTGTGATGCATCTAGAATTGGTATTAGCTGTGTTCTTACGCAGGAAGGTAGAGTCATAGCGTATGCTTCTAGACAACTCAAGAAGCATGAAGAACATTATCCTACCCATGATCTTGAATTAGCCGTTGTTGTTCATGCACTCAAGGTTTGGCGACATTACTTATTGGGCAACATCTGTCATATCTATACGGATCACAAAAGTTTGAAATACATCTTCACTCAGTCAGAATTGAATATGAGGCAAAGAAGATGGTTAGAACTTATCAAAGATTATGACTTAGAAGTGCATTATCATCCGGGCAAGGCTAATGTGGTTGCCGATGCCCTAAGTCGCAAAAGTCATTGCCATTGTCTGACTGTGAAACCTATGCAACAAACATTATGTCAAGAGATGGAGCATCTGAATTTACAAATCATAGAACAAGGTTCCCTATCCAGTATTGCAGTTGAGTCCACTATCAAAGATTAGATCATTGCTGCTCAATGGAAAAGTAAGGGTATAGCCCATATCAAAGATAAAGTCAGATCTGGAGAACCAACATGTTTCAATATTGATGAATCCAATGTCGTATGGTTCAAAGATAGATTGGTAGTACCTAAAAATCCAGAGTTGCGAAAGCAGATTCTTGATGAAGCTCATTCTACAAGATACTCCATTCATTCGGGTAGTAACAAAATGTATCATGATCTGAGAAAGAGATATTGGTGGACCAAAATGAAAATAGAAATAGCTCAATATGTGGCCAAATGTGATACCTGTCAGAGAGTCAAAGCAGTTCACATGAAGACTGCAGGTCCATTACATTCATTACTAGTTCCATCTTGGAAGTGGGCAGATATCTGTATGGACTTCATCGTGGGATTGTCTATGACATCTGTAGGCTACAACTCAATATGGGTTATTGTTGATCGCCTAACCAATATAGCTCATTTCTTACCAGTCAGAGATAAATATCGAGCGGAGCAATATGCAAAGCTTTATCTTGATAGAATCTTCAATCTGCCTAGGACACCCAAGACCATTGTCTCTGATAGAGGGTCACTATTTATATCCAAGTTTTGGAAAAGTCTACATGAGTCTTTGGGAACTAAACTTATCCGTAGTTCTGCTTATCATCCGCAAACAGAAGGACAGACTGAAAGGGTAAATCAAATTCTTGAACATATGTTAAGAGCATGTGTCCTTTCCTATGGTGCTAAATGGGATGAATGCCTTCCCTTAGCTGAATTCTCATATAATAATAGCCATCAAGAGAGCATTAAAATGGCACCATTCGAAGCATTGTATGGCCATAGATGCCAGACACCTTTAAATTGGTCAAAAGCTGGAGAACGTTGGTTCTTTGGATCGGATGTGGTCAAGGAAGCTAAAGAGAAAGTTAAACTCATACAAGCTAATATGAAGGTAGCTCAATCCCGACAGAAAAGCTATGCTGATAAGAGGAGACGATCGCTGGAATTCAAAGTGGGAGATCATGTGATGAGGACATCGCCAAGATGGAGTCGAGGACGACTCCAATTCGAGAAGGGGAGGATGATGAGGACATCGCCACGCTAGACACACCGACGCCATGGTCTTCCCCAAGTTCCAATTCGTTCCCAACTCAGCTGCCACGTCGCCCTCGGATTCAGCAGACACGTCGTCACTGTTTCAGTTATAACTTCCTCATACGACATCGAAATGGGCCATTCTTGGATGCGTTGGAAAGGGGACGACAACGCCATTGTTTTGGATCTGGTCCTAGCTCCAGAAGGTCCGTGGATCATTCTGTGTGACCACGGCAAGGTGCTGCGTCACCTATTTGGGCCAACTTGGCCATGTATCATGTCGGGCCTTAAGCCCAAGTTGTGGGCGCCCAACCCCTAGCCGTCCCCAACCCTAGGTCGAGTCTTAGACTATAAACACAGCCGCCGCCGCTGCTACACAATTGGGTTTTGTTTAGACTTTAGTTTTCCATCGAGGAACTGAATCGTTCATTGTAACTGTGGTGACAAATCCTTTTACAGTGATCCAGGGCCCCCGTTCTTGATCTCCTCCACTGTGTCGATTAGTCCTTTGGAACCGAGTTCTTGAATCCTTTATTGATATTCGCGTCATTCATATTTGCAATTTCAGATTGTGTGTTTTACCTTCTTGCTTGTGCTCTTCGATTCGCTTGCAGGAAAAGCCTTCTTGACGAGGTCAATCAAGTTGTGCTTGGTTGATAACCAACGGAGCAGTGGTGTAACGGTTGCAGGGTTCGAATCGTGTCTGATTTGAAGCCGGATCGCCAATGTCAAGATCTCCATAAATCGAACTTACCAGCTACCTCTCGGAAGATCGGGCCTGTACTCATCAATTGGTATCAGATATTTTAGGTTTACCGCAAGGTATAATCTCGTTTGCCTTAGATTCATATTTGTTCATTACCTAGAGTCCACAAAAAGCCCAAAAATATTTCAATTTCCGCTGTCCTATCGCCCTTTGTGCCTTTGCAATTTCGTTTTAGATTCGTGTTGTTGAGTTTGGGTCCGTGGTCGAGTCTTGTTGCTGGTTTAGGATTGTGGAGTTCATCGATTTGGAATTTGGGGAAAGTTGGCGCCCCGTTATGTCGGTCCTTTTCAAGTCCAACAATGATGTGGACCGGTCGCCTATCGCGTCAAGCTACCAGATCACATGTCAGTTGTGCATGATATCTTCCATGTATCCTAGTTGAAGAAGTGTCTTCAAGTACCTGACCAAGTGATCGACTTTGGTGATGTAGAACTAGAACCTGATTTGACTTATGCCGAGTACCCCATTAGAGTCTTAGATCAGAAAGATCGAGTCACTCAAAGACGTACAATCAAGTTCTACAAAGTACAATGGAATCAACACACTGAAGATGAAGCTACTTGGGAGTCCGAGGATTACTTAGAAGAAAACTTTCCTGACTTCTTCACTTCTATCTAATTGCAATACCTTGTCTATATTGTAACTTGTTTCTTTTGTTAACAGAATGGAAAACCCCCTCACTAGCCTTCTGAATAAAGTTATGATGTGTTAGCTTGACACATTTCCTATTCCATTACTTAGCCTTAGGTTTTAAATCTCAGGACGAGATTTCTTTAAGGGGGAAGGGTTGTAACACATCTGGTGTTTTGACCTAGTACTAAAACTTGGCATGTCATCATATGCATTGCAAAGCATTCATAAAGTAGAAAATTTTGAATGCATTCACTAAATAAGCTTTATTTCATAAGTTGTTATTTTATGTGATGTGATTCAAAACTCTAAGTAAAGATCATGACCACAAGGGTCAAATTTCATGTGATCATGTGAGACCATGTGTCAATTGACTCAAATAACCCTAATGGGCCATGTAACTGGTCAAAAATCATATTTAAGTAAAAAGGTAAACAAATCAAATTTGAATTCAAATTCAAACCATGAAAGTCCTTTTTGCCCCTTTTGTTTAATTCAAAATCCATTTGGAATTTGGGGGTGTGACCAAAAAGCAAAGTTGAAGCTTATTTTATAAGGATCAACTTTGGTATTCAAAGTTTTTGAAGTTTACATATAAAATTTGCAGTAATTTTGAAATGATTCAAATGCTCAAATGCACCCCAAATTCAAATTTCAAAATGGAGGCAGAATTTGAAAATATTCATTTAAGCAAAGTTGTAGAACTTTTGATTTTGAACAACTTTTATTTTTGGAGATTTTCAACTTCTTTAGAAAATTTGGGAGTAATTTGTAAAATGAACTCAGTGGCAATTTTGTAAATATTTCAAAAATCAAGTTGACAATAGGGCGCCACCGCCCCATCGCCGACGTCCTTTCTTCGGCCTTCTAGGTGCACCCGTGGCTGCCCTTGGCTTCGCGCTGGCATGGGGTGCACACTACGTGTCATTCCCGCGCGCTCCTAGCCGCGCTATAAAGCCCCGACGACGTTATCTGTTTTTCTTCCTCTCCTCTGTTTCCTGACACCGCCATCTCAACTCCGGCGAGCTCCCCTCGTCTCTTCAGCGCAAGCTAGTCCTAGAAAAATAGTGACCCAGTTCCGCCTGCTCCTTGCACATCCAACCGACCTATTGCTACCGCTTGATTTCACCGAGAACTCGCTATCCACGTTCTTCTTCCTCGCGGCTGGCGACCTCGACCAAAACTCCGTTTCACCGTGGCCAGCATCATCTAGTGAGCTATTGCCCTTGCTTGTTGTCTCTATAGCTTTGTCTCGATGCCATAGTGCTTAATCCACTCTTGCTTGATTGTTTTGCCCACTACACTCGCTGAAACGCCGTCGACGATGAGGTCCGCTCCGCCGTGATCACTGTCACCGTCGAAATGCGTCACCATAGCTTCTCCGGTCTCGCTCGTTGCTTCAACACATTCGGGGTGAGCCACTGATGCTTCCTAGACTCTTTGTTTCACCATTACCAGCCTTGTTTCACTGGCATAACGCTGACGTGCCACCATGTCCACCATGGCCAGCATCAGCCTTGTTCCGTGTCATAATCAACCTATGAAATGCCACAGATCGATGCGCCTAGTTCTTGTGAACGTTTTGGTACTTTGGTCGTCGCTGTTTGGCTCATCGTCGGCGAGGTAGCGCCGGTCAGTGCTGTCATCGCCACGGTCAAAGCCGGAGGTTAGGGATGACATGCGGGGGCCGGCTGTCAGTGAGAGGGAGAGAGAGAGAATAGTGAGATTTTGTTATTTCTGAATTTTGAATAGTGCAGTAACTTTGGAAATTTATAAGAAAATAATTATAGCTCCAAAAATTTTGAAAATTTGTGTGCAGCTTCTGTACATGTTCTAGTATGGTTTAAAAATATGAAACTTGAAATTTGAATAAATTTTTAATGTTCAAAAATTCAGTTAATTAATTGATGAATGTGATTTCTATGATTTTTGTAGGCCACTGTATAACTTCAAAAATTATGACATTTGTTTTGGTATACTAATTTGTCATGAGGAAGCTTACATAAAATTTTGAGGTCATTTGGAACAAGTTCATTTTTGGGCTTATTTCCAAATTAATTTAAAAATGGATGAAAGCAACCCCTAAGTGTTAGTTTAGGGTTTGATCTTGTTTTGGTCATGTTTTGTGACCAGTAGGGTTTCAAGATCAATTTGGTAAAGTCACATGTGTGGTCCTTGATGGTAGAATTGCAAGTTGGTTTTGTTGGCTTGCAACTGTACCGTAAAGGAAAGTTGTATTCAAGGTGTTATTATATTTCATGCACCATGAAAGCATCATGTTTACATTATCATCATGTTGAAGCATGTGTTATTATTTCATGTAGAATCCGAGAGTGAAACGATTCTAGTTGAGCAAGTTATGGAAGGATCCCTAGTTGCCTCGAGATTCGATAATTGTGGTACTGATCCGGAACCCGAGATCGTCAACAAAGGCAAGCCCTGGTTTATGCATTAAACCCTTACCTTGTTTACTTTGAAAAGTTTATCACCTATGTTACTTATTGCATTAAGTTGATTTATTCAAATGATACCTGCATGATGCATTACCTACCTTGTTAATTGTTTACCATCCTTGAAGATGATTTCATTTACAAAGGCGTAGAATGCTTAGTATGTTTTATGGTAGGCTTTCAAAGTAAAAGTTTCGATACACTCAAAGATGGCATACTGGCCAAAGAAAGAAAGAAGATAGAATGAACTAGAGACTAGTCAGGTGACTTATCTTGAATGTTGGGTAATGTTGCCGACTATGTCACTTAAAGGCCACTCATTGTGGATCTTCTGAACGAGACACTTTGTAGTACTGGTCACATACTCCGGTAAGCCTACTGCGGTTAATCTGATACTAAGACGAATGCCCACGCACTGGGAGTGGAGAGATGGCGGGTGTAACACCCCGGCCCAGGGCTTAACAGGATTAATAGGATACTCATACAAACAAGTTGCAACTTCTTTTCTAGAAGCCCATCTCTTAAAAACTCCAAGGTTAAGCATGCTTGGCCTAGAGCGATGGGTGGCCGATCGGGAAGTCCTTCCCGGGTACTCATGAGTGAGGATAAAGTGCGCAAAAAAGACTTGTGTGGGTCTATGAGGGCAGTCTATGTCTTAGAAAAGTTGTCAGATGTAAGCGGGCCTGACCTTGTAGAGGCGGGACGTTACAGAATGGTATCAGAGCCGACCCTTGCGGTTTCATGGGCGCATGTGTCAGTTGCGTAGGCATGGTGCGCATGGCTGGTGTGGACCCAGAGTGGTCACCTAGCATGGCACATGCGCTGGCATTGGACATATGGATGTGGCCAAGAGGGGATGTTCCTGGCCTGGGTTGACCGATGAGGACGTCGGTCTCCTAAGGGGGTGAGGATGTAACTCCCCAGCCCAGGGCTTAACAGGATTAATAGGATATTCATACAAACAAGTTGCAACTTCTTTTCTAGAAGCCCATCTCTTAAAAACTCCAAGGTTAAGCGTGCTTGGCCTAGAGCGATGGGTGACCAACCCGAAAGTCCTTTTCGGGTGTGCATGAGTGAGGACAAAGTGCGCAGAAAAGACTTATGTGGGTCTGTGAGGGCAGTCTATGTCCTAGAAAAGCTATCAGATGTAAGCGGGCCTAGCCTTGTAGAGGCGGGACGTTACAGTGGGAGTCGCGTGTACCTTCATGGCTAGAATGTGGCTAGATTTGAGGTGTGCTGTGCTCTCAGGTGGCGTGGAGATGGCTTAGTATAGGAGGATCAGGTAGCGAGGTTGATGTATACAAGATTAAGTTCTACATATGTCGTGTGATAAGGAATCCCCAACTGGGACTTGAATCAATTCAAATTGCCGGTGCTCCGCGGATATGGAGACTCGATTCATTACAGAAGCAATGCAGGACTGGTGAATTACTAAAACTTGAGAAAAGGAATGGAATGAGAGGAATTGGAATATGAGATATGAACACTTAGTTTGAGATAATGAACTAAAAGGACTTGGGGGTAAAACTTGAAAATAGGATGAAGAATAGTAAGCTTCTGGCAAATAACTTTTGAATCTTGCTACATCCTTACCTTGCTCCAACACCTGCATCTTTAAAGTCTTTCACCCCCTATTACATCGGGTCAGTCTTGTTGAGTACTTTTGTACTTAGGGTTTGTTAACCCTTGTTGCAGGTGAGTCGCATGCACAGGCTTGTTTTGGTCCCTGCTGTATGTCTGTGTTTGAAGTCAATGACGATGAGGAATGATGAATGGCCTTTGGACAAGGCACTAGTTTGTATGATAAATAATGTTAATGTAATATTATCCCACTACTATGGTTGTATGACACTTATGGTTTTGTAAGTTTGAAACAACTGGTTTGTAAACTATGTTATCTTAAGACTTCCTCTATATTTCACTCTGATGTATATATTTGAATAAACTGTTGTAATCTGCAATGACTGTGATTGGGATCCTGTTCAAAAAAGATTCGTGGATGATTCGGGTTTCCTGAGGACACCCGACAGACCTGTTAAGTTGTTGGGAACTCATGTACGCTATCATAGGTCTGTTAAGACAACGATAGGTGTACGTGGGCCCAATTTCTTAGGAG
Source organism: Miscanthus floridulus (assembly GCF_019320115.1). NCBI lineage: Eukaryota > Viridiplantae > Streptophyta > Magnoliopsida > Poales > Poaceae > Miscanthus > Miscanthus floridulus. The sequence goes on from NC_089581.1 coordinate 75,817,228, forward strand.
GTTCTACCACATTTATGAGCTTGCTCTCCCTACTTGTGTGCTAAAAATTTTAATTGATCCCTTTCTTTGTCATATCTTTCCCCCTATGTCAATTTCTCAATTTCTCCCCCTTTGTTATCTTTTCACTATCTTTGTACACTATTTCTCCCCCTTTGGCATCAATGACCACAAAGGTTTAATTTTAAATAGGTTGAGATTATCAGTGTCAATCAATGGGGTGAGAATCATTTTCCTAAATTTGGTCCAATCTAGAACATTTGCCAAAGATATTTAACTTGGTTTGATCCAAGGACAAGCTTCTTCACACCTCCAAATAAGGGTTATCTTGTACCATATTGAGTTAAACACTTAGAGCCCATTTTCTAGATCAAACACTAGGTTTACAAGCCCACAAACATGTCATATGCTACCACTAGATCAAGTCAAGTATAGAAGCAATAGTGGTACCATACAATCATCAAATTCATTTGATTTTCATGAATGAGCCTATTTAATGTGAAAAATGACTAGATGCACTAAACATGTCCTTAGCAAAGGATGTAAGCATGCCAATCAATTTTTACCTTGGATTGCTTGAAGGAGAGGCATGTCATATAAGTGGGGATGCATCAACACATATTTGAGAAATCCAATATGTTCAACTCATTCCTTAGCTTGGAAAACCTTTTCTCATCCAATGGCTTAGTGAATATATTGGAAAGTTGATCTTTGGTGCCTACACTCTCAATGCAAATGTCCCCTTTTTGTTGGTGATCTCTTAAGAAATGATGGCGGACATCAATGTGCTTTGTTCTTGCATGTTGAACCGGGTTGTTGGTTAACTTGATTGCACTCTAATTGTCACATAGCAATGGCACTTTCTTGAATTTGATTCCAAAGTCATTCAAGGTGGCCTTCATCCAAAGTATTTGTGTGCAACAACTACCGGCAGATATGTATTCGGCTTCGGCGGTTGTTAATGCAACACTATTTTACTTCTTTGATGACCATGAAACAAGTGATCTTCCCAACAATTGCATGTGCCTGAGGTGCTCTTTCTTTCAACCTTGCATCCCGCATAATCTGAGTCAGAGTAACCAACTAGCTCAAATGTTGCCCCTTTGGGATACCACAAACCATCATTTCGTGTATGCTTCAAGTACCTCAATATTCTCTTTGTAGCCTTCAAATGACTTTCTCTTGGTGAGGCTTGAAATCTTGCACATGTGCATACACTAAACCTAACATCCGGCCTTGATGCGGTCACATAGAGTAGGCTTCCAATCATAGATTGATACAATTTTTGATCCACCATATTGCCACTTGCATCACTATCCAAGTTGTCATTTGTCCCCATTGGTGTGCTAATGGCTTTGCTATCACTCATGCCAAATTTCTTGAGCATGTCTTTGATGTACTTGCCTTGACTCACGAATATACCATTCTTCAATTGCTTGATTTGAAGACCAAGGAAGTAACTTAACTCTCCAATCATGGACATTTCAAACTCACTAGCCATCATCTTTCTAAATTCTTCACAAAAGTCTTGATTGGTTGATCCAAATATGATGTCATCAACATAGATTTACAGCACAAATAAGTCTTTGCCAATCTTCTTGGTGAAAAGAGTGGTGTCAACCTTGCCTATCATGAACCCTTTAGAGAGTAAGAAGTCCCTCAATCTCTCATACTATGCTCTAGGTGCTTGCTTCAAGCCATACAATGCCTTCTTCAACTCACCAACATCCATGTTCTTCATGGCATTTGAACCAGCTTGATTTGTATCATCTTGCAAATTTGTGTTAGAGAGCACTTGCACTTGATCATCTTCATCATCATTCATTTGCCTAGGCCTCAATTCACCAACATCCATGTTCTTCATGGCATTTGAAAGTTGAATGCCTCTAACATCTTCCAAGTTCTCATTCTGTTCTTGTGAACCCTTGGTTTCATCAAATTCAACATCATGAACTTCCTCAAGAGTACCACTATCCAAATTCCAAACTCTATATGTTTTGCTAGTAGTTGAGTATACAGTAGGAATCCTTCATCACATTTCTTATCAAATTTGCCCAATCTAGTGCCTTTCTTCAAGATATAGCATTTGCAATAAAAGACACAAAAATATGCAATGTTGGGCTTTCTACCATTCAAGATCTCATAAGGTGTCTTCTCTTTCAATGGATGACAATAGAGGCAGTTGCTACTATAGCAAGCCATGTTGATAGCTTCGGCCCAAAAAGATTGACTCACATTGTACTCACTAAGCATAGACCTTGCTATATCAATGAGTGTTCTATTCTTCCTCTCAACAAGGCCATTTGATTGTGGAGTGTACTTGGCTGAGAATTGATATCTAATTCTAAATTCATCACACAACTCATCAATTCTGGTGTTCTTGAACTCACTACCATTGTCACTTCTAACTCTCTTGATGGTTGTTTCAAACTCATTGTGAATGCCTTTGATAAAAGATTTGAATGTTGTAAATACATCACTCTTGTCCACTAGAAAGAATACCCAAGTGTATCTAGTGTAATCATCCACTATCACGAAGTCATATTTGTTTCCACCGATGCTAGTGTATTGTGTTGGCCCAAACAAGTCTATGTGCAATAACTCAAATGCTTTACTAGTACTCATCATGCTTTTCTTAGGATGGGTATTTCCAACTTGTTTTCTGGCTTGATAAGAGCTACAAAGCTTATCTTTCTCAAACACAACATCTTTCAAGCCTTTAACCAAGTCATGCTTGACCAATCTATTCAATTGTTTTATTCCAACATGACCAAGCCTTCTATGCCATAACCAACCCATGCTAGACTTAGTGAACAAATATGTAGATAATTGAGCTTCACTAGCATTGAAATCCACCAAGTATAGATTCTCATATCTAAATTTCTTGAAGATCAAGTTAGAGCCATCTACACTTATGATCTCTACATTATCCACCCCAAAGATGCATTTAAATCCAAGATCACACAATTGAGCCACGGATAGCAAATTGAAGTTCAAGCTCTCTACTAGCAACACATTGGATATGCTCATGTCATTGGATATTGCAATCTTACCAAGCCCTTTGACCTTGCCTTTGCCATTGTCACCAAATGTGATACTATCATAACAATCATTGTCATTGGTATTGATTGAGTTGAATATTCTTGCATCACCGGTCATGTGTTGAGTGCACCCACTATCAAGAACCCAATGCCTTCCTCTAGCTTTGTAATTGACCTATAAAAGAAGAGCAATTCTTTTTAGGTACCCAAACTTGCTTGGGTCATTGAAGGTTAGTGACTAAGCTCTTTGGCATCCAAATGGCTTTCTTCTTTGAGCCCATCCATGGTCTACCAATGAACTTAGCTCTCACACCATTTGTACCCTTAGTAAGCACATAGAAAGAATTAATCTTAATTGAGGATACATTAGCATTCTTGCTCTTGTTCTTGCACTCGTACTCTTTATGACCAACTTGCTTGCAACTAGTCTAAACCGACCATTGTTCTTCACAAAACTAGTCTTGTAAGGAGCAAAGGCCACCTTGCCTTTATTGGGGGTATAGCCCAATCCCTCTTTGTAGAGAGAGGCTCTTTGGCTACCCAAGCACATAAGCAAGCGGTCCTCACCGCCATAGGCCTTAGCCAAGGTGTGAGTGAGCTCATTGACCTCCTTCTTGAGGGTCTCATTCTCAACCATTAGTGAGGCATCATATGTGAAACCATCACTACTAGATGAGGTGAAAGTGAAAGTGCTACAAGAAGGGTTAGTGGGAGCAACAATGATAGGCTTATGGAATGATTCATCAATTATATCACAAGTTAAGCCTACATCACATGTCTCAACATGCTTCTTCTCATTTTTCTCATTAAGCAAAGAGGAATGAGCTTTTTCAAGCTTCTTGTGAACCTTGCCAAGCTCCTTATGGGCTTCCTCTAGCCTCTCATGAGATGCATTGAGCTCATCAAAGGCTTGCTTAAGGGCTTTTTGTTCCTTACGCAAGCTTTTGCATTCCCTTCTCTTAATGTCAAAGTGTTCTTTAGCATCATCTAGCATGTCAAGTAATTCATCCTTAGTTGGTTCATTATCATCACTATCACTTTCATTTTCATTTTCATTATCATGTTCCTCATCACTTCCATCATCACAAGTTTATACCTTAGTGGCCTTAGCCATGAAGCATGATGGAATTTTGAAGATAGAAGGCTTCTCATTGATAGCAATGCTTGCAAGTGCCTTTTTCTTGGTGGTCTTGTCATCATCACTATCATTGTCATCACTTGAGGAAGCATCACTATCCCAAGTGACTATATATGAACCACCCTTCTTCTTCTTGAAGGTCATCGTGTCCTTCTTCTCTTTCTTTTCCTTCTTGTCCTTCTTGTTATCATCACTATTGTCGCCATTGTATGAGCATTGAGCAACAAGATGATCCTTGCTTCCACAATTGAAGCACCTTCTTGACTCTTCCTTGTTCTTGGTTGAAGATTTCTTCCTTCTAGCATGGTATCCCTTCTTCATCATGAACTTGCCAAATCTCTTGACAAAGAGAGCCATCTTCTCATCATCCATCTCATCAAAGCTCAAGTCTTCATCTTCACTTAATGTATCTTGCTTTGACTTGCCCTTGTATGATGTGGCCTTGAATGCCACACTCTTCTTCTTCTCATCCTTCTTCTCATCTTTCTTCTCCTTCTTTTCTTCCTTCTCATCATCATCTCTATATGTATCATTGGTCATTATATCTCCCAACACTTGGTTTGGTGTCATGGTGTCCAAACCACTCCTCACTAGAATAGTGACTAATATGCCAAATCTTGAGGGTAAGCATCTCAAGAACTTATCGGAGAAGTCCTTGTCCTCCACCTTCTCACCAAGTGCTTTGAGATCATTGACAAGCACTTGTAACCTATGGAATGTCTCCGGCACACTCTCATCCTCCTTCATCTTGAAACTAGCAAACTTCTCCTTGAGGATATATGCCTTGGCACCCTTCATGGCTTGAGTGCCCTCAAATGATTCCTCCAACTTCTTCCATGCTTAATGAGCCATCTCAATGTTCTTGATTTGCTCAAATGTTCTCTCATCAATAGCATCATGAATGGCACTAAGAGCAATGTCATTGTTTTGGAGAAGCAATTCTTCAGCGGCGATGGGATTCTCTGGATCTTCTATCTCAATCTTGGTCTCCACCACTTTCCAAACCTTCCTATTGATAGACTCGATATATGTTGTCATCTTAGCCTTCCAATAGGGATAGTTGGAGCCATCAAATTAGGGTGGCTTCTTAGTGTTTTTGATTTGAGCCATTTTGACACCGAAGGATGTTAAGCCTCAAATCACGGTGACCTTAGTTCCTATACCACTTATAAGTTTCTAATGGCTAGAGAATGGGTGAATAGCCTATTAAAAATTTCTACAACAACACTTAGCAAACTAGTTAGACAAATATGAGGCGAAGTGAGTGTTGCGCTAGCCTACTAAAAATGCAAGCCACCTACCACAATTCTAGTTTCTATAGTCTCTATCCACACAATGGCTATGTCACGACACTAAGTTAGTGTGCTCTCAAAGGCTAACTAAAGAGCCACACTAACCAAACTAACAAGCTCTCACAACTAGCTACACTAAAGAGCTTGACAACTAGTTTGTGGTAATGTAAAAAGAGATGGCAAGATGGTTATACCGCCAAGTTGAGGAATGAACCAATCAATCTCAAGAATGAATACCAATGAAGACCAATCACCTCGAAATCAAATGATGACACAATGATTTTTTACCGAGGTTCACTTGCTTGGCGGCAAGCTAGTCCTCATTGTGGCGATTCACTCACTTAGAGGTTCACGCGCTAATTGGCATCACTCGCTAAACCCTCAATAGGGTGACGCACAACCAACACAAGATGAGGATCACACAAGCCATGAGCAATTTACTAGAGTACCTTTTGGCTCTCCGATGGAGAAAGGTCAAGAACCCCACACAATCACCATGATTGGAGCTGGAGACAATCACCAACCTTCGCTCGATGATCCTCGCTGCTCCAAGCCATCTAGGTAGCAGCAACCACCAAGAGTAACAAGCCAAACCCATAGTGAAACACGAATACCATGTGCCTCTAGATGCAAACACTCAAGCAATGCACTTGGATTCTCTCACAATCTCACAAAGATGATGAATCAATGATGGAGATGAGTGGGAGGGCTTTGGCTAAGCTCACAAGGTTGCTATGTCAATGCAAATAGCCAAGAGAGTGAGCTAGAGCCGGCCAAATGCCTTATATAAGCATCCCCTCGAAATAGAGCCATTAGGCTCTCACTGTGGCCCAACTCAGGGCGACCGAATGAGCCGGTTAGATCGACCGGACGCACCAGCCCCAGTGTCCAGTCACTGATCATCGTCCACGTGTCCCCCATGTTCAACGACAACTGCACGATCTCAACGATCAAGTGACTCAGCACAACCCCTAAGTCACGACCAGATGCGTAGGCAAGTTGACCGGACAAACCATGCCCATGTTAGGTCCTCATGTGCCTACGCACCAACACCCAACGACCAGACGCACCGATGTAATGACCGGATGCTCCACTAACGTGGAGTCCGGTCACTTCCAGAGAGCACCTAGAGCCGTATTTTCTCGATCGGATGCATTAGGTGTACCTCGACCGGACCTAGCTCAGCGTCTGGTGCAATACCCTAGGTTATGCTGCCTCGGCTTCTTCTGACCGGACTCACCACTATTGTGTCTGGTCACATTTTGACCTAGCATCCGGTCACTTCAACAAAGAGCCCGAGCGCGCCAACTTCATCTAAAATTGATTGGATGCTGCTCCCCCGAGTTCGGTCACTATGTGACCTGCGTCTAGTCACTGTTTCACAGTGACAATCACCTCCTTTACTTCACTAACTTCTCCACCCTTGCTCAAATGTGCCAAACACCACGTGTATCACCTTATGCACATGTTTTAGCATATTTTCACAAACATTTTCAAGGGTGTTGGCTCTCCACTAGATCCTAAATGCATATGTAATGAGTTAGAGCATCTAGTGGCACTTTGATTAACCACATTTTATACGAGTTTCACCCCTCTTAATAGTATAGCTATTGATCCTAAATGTGGTCACACTCGCTAAGTGTCTTGATCACTAAACCGAAAAGCTCCTATCAATTTCACCTTTGCCTTGAGCTTTTTGTTTTTCTCTTTCTTCTTTTCTAAGTCCAAGCACTTGTTCATCACCATGGCATCACCGTCATCATGATCTTCACCGTTGCTTCACCACTTGGAATAATGCTACCTATCTCATGATCACTTAGATGAACTAGGTTAGCACTTAGGGTTTCATTAATTCACCAAAACCAAACTAGAGCTTTCAACGGTTAACCACTCTTTGTATACCTTGTCGTTGGTGAAACTACACCATGTGCATGTTCAGAAGATGGAGTTGTAGCTGCATCATAGGTGGTGAGTTCTTGCTCAACTCAAATCCATATATCCTCCACAATGCTTCTAGAGGGGTCACCCACCTAGCCTGTCTATATTGTTCAATCTCATCAATTTTTCCATTTTCATTAGGCTTGCTAGCTTCTCTCATAAACACAGAAGCACAATCGTGGCCCTTGTATATGTACTTGAATAAGTATTTCACAGCCTTGATGCTACTGCATGCCTCAACATTTATGTGGCAATTGAAAAGTCGAAGGAGATAAGGGTTGTAGGGGACAACCCATCTATTATCTAGTATGGCCCCTAGAACTCTTGCATGGCATCTGTCTTCACATCACCTATAAATGGGGTAGGAGTCCTTGCCCTATAAGGTAGCCACACTATACGGTCGTGGATAATGATTCTTCCATGAATCATGACCCTTTGTGCATGGACAATCATGATTTAGCACACCACATGGGCCATGCATCATATGCTTGATAACCAACTTGTGCAGCTCTAGGTACTTTTTGATGAGGACATCACTCCTTTGGATGTATCCGCTGATCCTCCAACTGATATGCAAGGTCCAATGACCCGAGCTCGAATGCGTCAACTCAATTTAGAGGTGAGCTCGTTCTTAAGCGATCCTTTTTATACTTTTGAGAATAGACTACTACCTAATGATGTTATCTTGCTTAGGAACATTGGAGAGGGTCATGAGGGACTTAGAGGAAGAGGTGGAGGCATTGATGACCAGCAAGGACGTTCAACAGAAACCGGAGGCCCGGTCCAACATGATTTCGAGTCTGCCTCGACCTCTAGGACCAGTATGCCTTAAACTAGTCACCCAGGACGCATCCGGACTCCGTTTTCGACGATCCACATATGGTTGGAAAGCTAATTTTATAAGGAAGCCAATACAAGTGGCCTCACATCAAAAGTCCTCTAAAATCAACAGAAATCATCTAAATAAGTCAGCATCTAGAATCTGCCAGAGTGCTGCGACACCGTCTTTTGGTCCGATGGACCGTATATCGTGTTTGGGCCCATTAGGGGGCGTGTCTAGGGTAGGCGACGACCCTACGACCATTATAATCATACGCCACTGCTGACATTGGTTTTGCTTAGATTAATCTGTCAAGAACAGTTTCGCCGTTCATCGGTTTGTGAGACCCCAACTTCGTGAGATTAATCAATCATCTGCAATTTGGTTGCTTTCTTTCTTGTTCTTGCTTGTGTTCTTCGTTGCACAAGCAGAGATTAGCCTTCTTAGCGAGGTCAACTGGATCCATGTCTCGGTTGATAACCATAGGAGTTATGGTGCTAAGATTGCAGGGTTCAATCTTTCGATCTAAAGCCGGATCGGTGTGTCATTCTCCGTCACAACGATAGTTATCACTACCTGATGGAAGATCGGGATCCCTGTTTCCATCAAGTGGTAATCAGAGCTAAGGTATACCGTTAGGTTCATATTTATCCCCTAGTTTGGAGTGTTTCATATTCGTCCTAATGTCCAGTGCCATACTTTTTTCCTATCCTAGAACCTTCCGCACCATAGCCTTTGCATATTTTAGTTTTAGAGTCCGTCATGTTGAGTTTGTGTCCTAGTCGAGGTCTTGTTGCTGGTTAGATCATGTTAGAGTCCAGTTCGTATGTTTTCCCCATCGTTTCCATCAAATCTTTGCTTCTGTGACCAATTTTGCGCACATTATTCCCATTTTGTCCTCTAATTTGGAGCCAATTCTTAAAACTGGTCTAGTTTTCGTACACGAACTCGGATTTTGACGTTCCATATATCAAAATCGATCAGAAAAAAAATTGAATTCGTCCATCCCCCACCATGTTGGGGTTGGAGATTTTTAATTTGGTCAAAAATTGGTCACAAGATCCTCTTTTCGTGGTCACAAGCTTTTTGTCGATTTTGAGCATGTCTTCTGAAATTTCCATAGGTCACGCCTTTCACTTGTTTAAGCTCATATTTTTTGTGGTTACTTCTTTTGTGCTCCTAAGTGAAGGAAAAATATCAAAAAAGAAAAAGAAAAAGTTGAAATTTCTCAAAAAAAACAACAATAGCCCAAAAAATAGAAAAAAAGAGAGTGGCAAAAGAGGAACAATATCTAGAGGAGCACATAGAGAAGGCCAAAGTAAGCTGTGTTAGCGTGTGCTGTCTGGTTTCTTGTTCATGTTGCTGTTGCCATCCACCATACTTGTTTTTCACACCCCTATCACCTTGTTATCCACCATACTTGTTTGTTACACACCTAGTACTTGGAACATTTTAGACCAGCAACGAGAACAAATACTTTGGACTATAATTCAACATTACTTTATGTTACTAACTTGTGTGCCAGATATACATATTATTTGTTGTGTGCCTTCCAAGCTTCACAAACTCTTCAGATCAGTACAAAAAAAGGGCCTTGCAATCTCGGTACCACTACCTCATAGGTATCACGAACCAGTCGTCGGTTTTACTACCCACTGCTTGTGTTGGTAAAAACTTTGTAAGAGCTTGGTAAGATACTTCCACTTGCTGTGAAAAGTGACACCACTGCAACTGCAACCATGTAGTCATTTGTTAGGGATAACTTTCACCGTTTGTTCCTATTTTTGTATTTACAATGGCAGGAGGTGATTAGACTGGAGATAACAATCATAAGGGTTTCAACAAGTGTGTCAGCCAAGAGCAACTGCAATTTGTTGTAGAGGATGCCCAAAAAAGGATGAATGAGGCCGTCAGGAAGGCCGTCACTAATGCACTCATTGAACTCAACATTGGCAACAGCATGGAGAGATTGGACAAATGAATTTCCACGCTAACCAACAAGGTTACTGAGTTGGAAACCTTTGTAGCGGGCAATAATGACATCTCCGGCAGCAACACCGATGGTCTCTTGCCAGAAGACACGATGCATGATGCTAGTAGGAACATAGATCGATCAGCCTTCTGACAAGCAAGATTACGATGACCTCTTCGCTGCAACACGACAGGTATGGGTGGTGTCCACCACCATCAAGGTAATAATCACCATGTGCCCGATGATCCTTATGCTAAGATTAAGTTCACAATACCATCTTTTTGGGATCATTATGATGCTAAGGGATATCTTGATTGAGAGATGACAGTAGAACAAAAGTTTAGCGCCCACCTTGTGCCTGAGCATCATAGAGTTCGACAAGCTACTAGTGAGTTTAAGGATTTTGCCATTATTTGGTGGAATGGGCTAGCTGCATAGGATGCTTTACCTAGTTCATGGGAAGAACTTAAGGTTAGCTATGCGTGATCATTTTGTACCTCCTTCTTATCATAGAGACTTGTGTAAGAATTTGATGCGTTTAGAACAAGGAGATAAATCTGTACAGGATTACAATGGTGAGCTCTAAAAGGGATTGATGCGTTGTAGTGTTGTCGAGGGGAACAAAGATTCCATTTGTCATTTTTATTTGGGTTTGAGGCGCGAGATTCAGGACATTGTTGATTATAAAGAATTTAACACTATCAACCAGCTATTTCAGTTTGCTATGCTTGCAGAAAAGGAATTACAGGGGCGTGAACAGCAGAGCAAGAGCAAAGTCAGCACCACATACACGCCATGCTCGGCCCCATCTTCAGGGCTGACCAAGCCAACCACTTTTTAGGCGCCTCCACTAGCGAGCAGCGACCAATAGCCTCTGGAGTTACTGCTACACCTAAGGCACCTCCCGCATGACCTTCAGATTCAGATAAAAATTCTTTGCAAGTGCCTACCAAGAGTGCCTCATCTGTTGCATCGATGGGACACACTTTGGGCATTTAGTGCCACCGCTAGCATGGCATTGGCCATGTGTAGAAGGACTACTCAAGTCAGCGGGCATATATTGCTACAGAAGATGGTTACATCAGCACCTCTAACATTGAGGATGAAGAAGACCAAGATGCAGATGAGGAGGACGGTGAAGTCCTTGGTGACGAGGCCACGGCGGCCTATAGGAGCATCATTGTACAGTGGGTCCTCAGCTCACAAGTGCAGCAACCTAAGAAGCTACAATGCCATAACCTATTCTAGATTTTCTTCGTCATCAGCAACCGTCGAGCACGTGTCATTATTGATGGAGGTAGCTGCAATAATTTGGTGAGTTTTGATTTGGTCAAGAAGCTTGGCTTGACCACACGCCCACACCCACGTCCATACCATATTCAGTGGCTAAATGATTCTGAAAAAGCAAAGGTAACACAAACTTGGAGAGTTTTATTTTCCATTGGTTCTTATGTTGATTCTGTTGATTGTGATGTGGTACCTATGCAAGCCTATTCACTCTTATTGGGTCATCCTTGGGAACATGATAATGATGCTACACACCATGGTAGAAGTAATAAATACACCTTTGAGCATAAAGGAAAGAAAATTATTTTAGTACCTTTGACCCCTACTCAAATTGTACAAGCTAATAGAGAACGCGCTGCTAGTTTGAATGATGTTCAATCTGAAAATCAGCAAGTTACTAATTCTATTCTCCCACCTAAAAAGGATAAGTCTACATCTATTTCTAAGGCTGAGGGGATTAAATTGAAGGATGGTGTTATGCTTGCAACAAAATGTGACTTTGCTGAAATTTCTGATGATGATATTTGCTATGCTTTGGTATGCAAACAAGCTATGTTTTCGCTTGATGATATTGTTAGCTCAGTGCCTCCTGCTGTCACTAACCTTTTGCAGGAGTATGAGGACATTTTTCTAGCTGAGATACCCCCGGGGCTGCCACCTATGAGAGAGATAGAGCATCAAATCAATTTGATTCTAGGAGCAACCTTGCCCAACCATGCTGCCTATCGAACCAATCCCGAGGAGACTAAGGAAATTTAGCGGCAAGTTCAAGACCTTTTGGACCACGGGTATGTATGTGAAAGCCTTAGTCCTTGTGCCGTTCCTGTACTTTTGATTCTTAAGAAAGATGGAACTTGGCATATGTGTGTTGATTGTAGAGCCATCAATAATATTACTATTCGGTATCGTCATCCTATTCCTAGGCTAGATGACATGCTTGATGAGTTGTGTGGTTCTATAATTTTCACCAAGATTGACTTGCGAAGTGGCTACCATCAAATTAGAATGAAACTTGGAGATGAATGGAAAACTGCGTTTAAAACCAAATTCGGGTTGTATGAGTGGTTAGTAATGTCTTTTGGTTTGACAAATGCACCTAGCACTTTCATGCGCTTAATGAATGAGGTTTTAAGAGCTTTTATTGGTCGTTTTGTGGTAGTTTACTTTGATGATATATTGATTTACAGCAAGTCTTTTGATGGACATATGTATCACTTACGTGCTATTTTTAATGCTTTACGTGATGCACGTTTATTTGGTAATCTTGAGAAGTGCATCTTTTGCACGGATCGAGTTTCTTTTCTTGGCTATGTTGTAACTCCACAGAGAATTGAGGTGGACGAGATGAAAATTAAAGCCATAAAGAGCTGGCCGGTCCCCCAAACCATCACACAGGTGAGGAGTTTTCTTGGTCTTACAAGATTCTACCGCCGGTTCATCAAAGATTTCAGCACCATTGCTGCCCCGTTGCATGAATTGATGAAGAAAGGGGTGGTGTTTCATTGGGGAAAGGCACATGAGGAGTCATTTAACACTTTGAAGGACAAGCTTACACATGCACCATTGCTACAACTTCCAAATTTTGGTAAGACTTTTGAGCTAGAATGTGATGCTAGTGGAGTTGGCATTGAGGGTGTTTTGATGCAAGATGGTAAACACATTGCTTACTTTAGTGAAAAATTGCATGGTCATGTTCTTAATTATTCCACGTATGATAAGAAATTGTATGCACTTGTCTATTCTTTAGAGACGTGGTGTCATTATTTGTGGCCTAAAGAATTTGTTATTCATTCTTATTATGAATCACTTAAGTATCTTCACTCTCAACATAATCTAAATCGTAGGCATGCTAAATGGGTTGAATTTATTGAATCTTTTCCTTATATTATCAAACACAAGAAAGGGAAGGATAATGTGATTGTTGATGCTTTGTTTAGACGATATACATTGTTGTCCCAACTTGATTGTCGGATTTTTAGGCTTGAATCAGTAAAAGAACAATATGTGCTTGATCCTGATTTTAAGGACGTGTTGCTAAATTATAGAGAAGGACATACATGGAATAAGTTTATGAACAATGATGGGTTTTTGTTATGCATTCCAGTTGGCTCCGTTCCTCTTTTGTTGTTGCGGAAGGCACATGGAGCCAAGAAGACAGAGGAGGTGTCATCCACACATTTCTTTTGGCCTAGGATGAGGCGAGATATAGAATGGTACATGGCTCGGTGCACCACATGTTAAAAAGCTAAGTCACGGTTGAACCCACATGGTTTGTATATGCCTCTTCCTGTTCCTTCTACTCCTTGGGCTGATATATCTATAGATTTTATGTTGGGTTTACCAAGGACTAAGAGGGGGAGGGATAGTATTTTTGTGGTGGTTGATCGTTTTTCTAAGATGGCACATTTTATTCCTTGTCATAAGAGCGACGATGTTGTTCATATTGCTGACCTTTTCTTTCAAGAAATCATTCGCTTGCATGGTATGCCTTCTACTATTGTTTTAGATTGCGATGCAAAATTCTTGAGTCATTTTTTGCGCACTTTGTGGAATAAATTAGGGACCAAGCTACTGTTTTCTACAACATGTCATCCCCAAACTGATGGGCAAACTGAGGTAGTGAATCGAACATTGTCCACCATGTTGAGAGCCATTTTGAAGCGTAATTTGAAGATGTAGGAAGAGTGTTTGCTGCATGTGGAGTTTGCATATAATAGGGCAGAACATTCCGACACCAAGGTAAGTCCTTTTTAGGTAGTGTATGGTTTTAACCCTCGCACTCCTATTGATCTTTTACCTTTACCTACCACTGATAAAACACATAGTGATGCTAGAGAGCACGTTGAATTCATTCGTAAGTTACACGAAACAACTAAAGCAAAAATTGAAAGAATGAATGAAAAGTATAGAATTGCTGGTAGTAAAGGTAGAAAAGAAATTAAACTTGAAACGGGTGATTTGGTTTGGTTACATTTGAGAAAAGATAGATTTCCTGAGCTGCATAAGTCTAAATTAATGCCAAGAGCAGCTGGTCCTTACAAGATAATTGAGAAAATAAATGATAATGCCTACAAACTTGAGTTGCCACCCAAGTTCGGGGTTAGTCCCACCTTTAACATTGCAGATTTGAAGCCTTATTTGGGAGAAGAAGATGAGCTTGAGTCGAGGACGACTCAGTTTCAAGAGGGGGAGGATGATGAGGACATCACTCCTTTGGATGTATCCGCTGATCCTCCAACCGACATGCAAGGTCCAATGACCCGAGCTCGAATGCGTCAACTCAATTTAGAGTTGGGCTCGTTCTTAAGCGATCCTTTTCATACTTTTGAGAATAGACTACTACCTAATGATGTTATCTTGCTTAGGAACATTGGAGAGGGTCATGAGGGACTTAGAGGAAGAGGTGGAGGCATTGATGACCAGCAAGGACGTTCAACAGAAACCAGAGGCCCGGTCCAATATGATTTCGAGTCTGCCTCGGCCTCCAGGACCAGTCTACCTTAAACTAGTCACCTAGGACGCATCCGGACTCCGTTTTCGACGATACACATATGGTTGGAAAGCTAATTTGATAAGGAAAACAATCCAAGTGGTCTCATGTCAAAAGGCCTCCACAATCAATGGGAATCATCAAAACAAGTCAGCGCCCAGAATCTACCAGGGTGCTGCGACCCCATCTTTTAGTCCGATGGACCGTGTATCGTGTTTGGGCCCATTAGGGAGCGTGTCCAGGGTAGGCAACGACCCTAAGACCTTTATAATCATACGCCGCCACCAACATTAGGTTTTGGGTTTTGCTTAGATTAATCTGTCAAGAACAGTTTCGCCGTTCATCAGTTTGTGAAACCCCAACTTTGTGAGATTAATCAATCATCTGCAATTTGGTTGCTTTCTTTCTTGTTCTTCGTTGTACAGGCAAGGATTAGCCTTCTTGGCGAGGTCAACCGGATCCGTGTCTCAGTTTGATAACCAGAGGAGTTGTGGTGCTAAGATTGCAGGGTTCGATCTTTCGATCCGAAGCCGGATCGGTGTGTCATTCTCCGCCACAACGATAGTTATCACTACCTGACGGAAGATTGGGATCCCCGTTTCTGCCACTTCTTGTCTAGAATCTCGGCTGAGATAAGATGATCATACTGTTCTGTGCATGTGAGCTTGTACCTCCTATTCATAATCAGCAAAAAATGGCCATGCAGTAAACCTCGCTTTTGGAACTCTACGACATGCACATGTGCACAGACCTTCCCAATAATATCATTTTCCATCAACCTTTTTTTAGCTCCTCCAGCTTTGCCCTAAACACACGCACAACAAGATCTGGACGATCTTGTGATGTCTGGCTAGGGTAGAGTTCATTCTTAATCTCATCCCAGTTTGAGTTGCATGTCATCGTAAGAAAGATATCCGGTTTTCCAAACTTTCGTACTAAAGCCATGGCGTCCATGTACCGATGCCTCATGTCACGTGGGCCACCAATGAATGATGTAGATAGTACAGTCCTCCAACGGCAGCAGCTCTGTCCTCACCAGCCTGCAAGCTATCCACCAAGCCTTGGTATAGGTCAGCCCTTATCCTATCAGGATTCCTCCTCTGATAATCTAGGCGATTGCTCTCGATCTTGATATATGTGTCAACCGCAAACTATTGAAAAAGACGCTTGCCAAAGAGTATCGGGTTGAATATTTATGTACACATCTGAAATTTATAACAGTAGTAGTCTCGCACACACACACATAGATTGCCAGGAGATTCTGCACAAACAATTAGATGGAAATTAGTGATGGAAAATAGCATGCTTAAGAATGAACAGTGTAAACTACTATGAGGAAACAACTAACCTGGTTCATCCTCATTATTATCTGAACGTGCCTTGCGGAGTGCACGTGCCGCCATTACTTCTTCCATACTCACATTTGCCTTTGGAATGTCAATATGCCACCCAAGTTCTCCTCTAGGGAAGAACATAGGGTATGACAGTGGGTCATAACATCCATTGTATGACTGGATGCCATACATTTGCCTATTTTTTCCTTGTAGGATTACACTATGTTGGAATTGTTCATGTCGTTCGCTTCCCTCGATCTAAACAGCGACCACCTCAGAATTGATCGGCACATTATATACTCTCTGGTCCAACTTTTGGTCAAGTTTGAGTGTCACACAGTAGTCATCAATTTGTTTAATTTGCCCCATAGTCCTAAGATGGTCAGAGTATGGATTACCACGAAGGATGGCAACCAACCTCTCGATAACTTCTTTGTCTTTTTCGTAGTGTTTCTTGCAACAGCTGCGGTAATGGTGCTCAAGACTTGGATCATCATCATAAAAGTACAGCTCTAGATGCTTAGGTTGTGTACCCTCCTGTCTACCAAATGACTGTATATTGTGGTACATCTGGCCATGTGCACGGGACGTGTATACACTACTGTTCCTGATATCTGTGGTCATACTATAAAGGTAACAGTAGAGGGAAGTGAACGAGAAATGACCATTGAAAAACTGAATGTTATCATGGAAGTGCCTAGCATCAGCATGTGCACTCGACCATAGTCTCATGAGGTCAGGTGGTGTGTCTGGTGTGGATAGCTCAATCTTTCCGCTGTGACAGGAGAATCCAGGTGGCTTGGATTCAAACTTCTTTGCATTGCAATGTTGGCAGTTGTAAATTGGCTTTAACTTATGCTCCTCTTCAGGGATGTTACTATACACCCCGTCGTAAGGATCAGGTACTGTCAGGAATAGATGTAGAGTCTTCTTCTTGAGAATCACCTAACTCATCATCATCGTCAACTTCCTCATCTGAAGTGGTATTTAACAAACAAGTTACTAATACTTTCCAAAGGCACAAATGTAAGTACATTTTGTATTATATTTAGCGTAAGTACCTTGGCCAGCGAATAGATACCCCTCGTCAGCTTCTTCATCCTCTTCAAACATGATGCCCTCGTCATCACCTGTTGTGTCATAGGGACCTCGTCAGCATATTTGAGGATGAGCACTCAATTGTACCGATCAATCATGGTAAATACCATTTTTAACAATGGAGAATGAATATCCAATGGACGAAATATAATTAAATATATTACCGTTGCATCCTGTGGGTAGACATGTCTCGGAAGCTACGACATGTTGAGGGCTTGAACCGGTACCTTTATTAATGACAGGGTGAGTATAGTGAGGCTATCGGTAATTTTTTATATAATAAATTAAATTAGTTGAAAGGAGTAGAGAAGTGAGTAAGTACCATTGTTTATGACACATGAATTATTTGGGGTTTCAAATCCATAGCCATCTTCATTGGTCATGCCCGGATTCTCCATAGCTAAAGCAACTATTTTCCTTGCAGTGTTTGCTTCAAAATGTTTGTTTTGTCGTACTAATAGTGATTGTCTCTCTCCACATGGCACACGTCGTCTACGTGTTATCTCATGAGGATCCATATCAAGGGGCCTAACATCCTGTGTCTGGTCTAAAGCTCTCTGGACGTAAACAGGTGGTCCACTTGCCTCTGGAATAATCCAATCGCTCGGGGTAGTTGAATTTTCATTAAGGCTCCGTTCGTTTACACCGTTCCTGGTTAATCCTGGCCAGAAATGCTTCCGGCCCTATAGAAAATATATGGTCAATCCTGGCCAGAACGGTTCCGGGACGTCATTCCCCGGGAACCGAACAGGGCCTAAGTGATACAACACTGGGGATATAATTTGGATTCTCCATAGCAATGGAATCACTGTTCAGAGTGTTGCGCCGACGATGCCTTTCCATCCTTTTATTCCCTCTCTTTGCCACCCTTTTTCGTTTATTTGCTGCTTCAATGTGCTACTGAGTTTGAGTACTGCGTCGACAATCATTTTGAATATTTTGACGTGCTCGTCTCACCTCCCTTTGCTCAGGTGACATACTTGCATAGTGTTGTCTTTCCCTAGCACGCTTAGCTTCACGTTGCTCATTTGTTAAAATCATCGTACGGGAATTGTTATGTGAGGGTGTTGTGATGTCACAATCACCGGCTGATGTGGTATTTGTTGAATCAAGGCAATTTTCTGATAGCAATTCATCATCTACAAATCAAAGGAGTTTTTTGTAAAGATATATGTTATATTTTGTACATTATTACACTAAAGCCAGTAAATTAAGTAGAATTGAAATAGATGTCTTGTAGAAATCAAATTCATAGTATTACAATAAATGTATCATATCAGCTTTATGAAATAGTATACAAGATGATATTCAGTGGACAATTGTACGTAGTACCCATCAATTGCAGGGAAGTCTTTGTTACATGTGGCATCTTGTATAAATCATTTATGTGAAACCAATCAACATTCTCATCTGGGACCAATCAAGTAGTGTTACCTTCAGCAGTGAGTGGGATTATGGGTTCTGGCTCTTCATTTGGAACGAGAGCTTGAGATTTCCTTCGATGATAATTTTCTCTATGTTTTTTTAGTAACTTCTCCTTTTGGTCTTGAGGCATATTCGCATACACTTCCCTTGCCCTTTGCCTCTTACGTTCTTTTGGGTCTGTGGCGTCTGGTTGCAGACCAGATGTCGTGGGTTCACTTTCATTGTTGGTGGTGTTGGATATATCTTTGAATGGGGTGCGACACCGAGGTTGTTCCGAAGATGACATCTGCGAGACAAGAACACGTTATTCCTATGCATCTCTTAGAGTGTAAAAAAACCTATGCAGTGTCATTTCAATCCAACTGAAACTTTCCAAATGATGCAAACTGAATAACAAATTTTGTTGCCTGGTTAACCTCTTATTGTGAAAATTTAATGAACAGGCTATCTAAATTTGAAATAAATTATTGAAGGCCCTTATGTTATGCTTCTCTCTGTGTTAAAAGAAGCAACAAAGATATGATGCCAAAAAATTAGAGATATGAAATCAACGGTAACAGGAAAATGCTCAAAGGAAATGTGACTCACCTTCTCTGGTTCTCTCAGCTAACTTCTTTCTTCTTTTTCTTTAAACAATTCTGTACCTCAGGAAGCCGTGTTGTAGAAAATTCAAATGAGTGAAAACAAAGCATAACTCTAACTGTTACATAGAGAGAGAAAATATATATGTGAAATATGGCACATTGGGCTTTTAAGAGCTCCTGGGAAAAAATTCTATTTAAGAAAATCTTTTATCCAAACTGTAAGAACTTGAACTCTAAATAAGGATAATCTTTCAAATATATAGCTCATATGATTCAAAAGGGAGTTTACATACACTGCACTGTGCAACGTCAAGTTGTATCCGTATGACCATAAGAACAAGTTCAGTGAGCTCTCCTCTTTCAGCAGCCTTCTCAATTTCCTGCATATGAGTACCATATCAGTTCACCAACTAAACAAAAAAAATTCAAAACAGAACTACATATGAACAACTGAGCTGTATCATGCTAAGCAGGATTACACCTGTGGTGATTAGAACCTATAAAGAACAGTATAATCCTGAGTAGCCTACTGATAATGAGGACAGGTAAAACCAGTTTGTCGTGGCCTTCACTTGAAGCTATGGTCCCAGAAATTCAGATTTTTCTAACCTCCTACAAAATTATAATGAAAATTCTAAACGATTTCAGCACAAACATCATTCTCTCTTAGCCATTTTAGGAAAGACTTCATGGGATACATGAAAACTCGATTCTTGATGCTATCTTTCCATATTCGATTTGGGGTTCATGCACATTATCCAGTCTTGAAAAGAGATCAGTGTTATCAAAATAAGATTGACAATTTGGGGTTCATGCACTCCTAATCCTATTTATTTAGATCTTGGCTGAAAGCAAGTTGAGTCGGTTTGTATGATGAGTATTTCTCTTCTTGTCAGAATTTTATGCTCCTCTTTCCACACTCTCTCCGAAAAAATAGTGCAACGCAATCAGAGAATCTGGCAACTTAACAGCATTAATGTCAAATTCTTCAAGCTCCTGATTTGACATTTTCCTATGTTTCTTGACCTGCAGTAATGTGCAAACCTTGGAGAAGATGAGGATGTGGTGAAGGAGGGGCAGCTCTACAGGAGGTGAGCTATTACAGGTGGACGGAGGCAGCTGGAGTCGATGGAGGGCATGAGGCAGAGTCCAAGAGGAGGCTGGTGGTGCTTGTACCATTGGTTTAGTGGTTATTCATATCATTTTTTTGTGTATATGTCCAGCATGGTTGTAAAACAAAACTAATCACTACCAGGTGCGTGAACCTAAACCTACAGGAAACCATTAAAGCATCTGAAGGCTGATGTGAACTACTGATCTACATAGTATGGACAGATAATAATGTTTTGTACTACTGTATCTCTGACTCTCTGTACTATTGAATCTATCTTAAGAACTCCTATGCAATTAAGAATTTGATTCTGAATTAGGACTGCTGGATCTGTAGCCTGCAAATACCTGCTTCTTATTAATACAAACTCCACACTTCAAGATGCATTTGAGGCTGAAACGAAAGGGCAATGTCGGCTAGACTTACTTAGATTAACGACGTCAAGCACGCTGTCCGCGTCGACCCTGAACTAATGCATACATATGTTGCGTGCAGGTTCCCTGGGGACATACCACTGGCCTGGCGTGATGCCTGGGGACGAGAGACGCTGAGCAGGGGCGACTGCTAGCGTGCCGTGCGTCGCTAGGGACGACTAAATTTTTATACTAAAAACACACGAATCATAATAATACTATAAAATTAAATACCGACGTTAAAGTAACATTTAATCTAAAAAGTAAAGTTTGTAAAATTAACATGATCAAAGAAAGCGTGGTGTCGCAGGCTCACCAACTATCGTCCTATTCACTTGGCTTATAATCCGTACTTTTTCAGCGAACGAACAGTATTTTTCTCTCATAATAAATCAGTCAATAATAATTTCAATCATGGCTTATCAGCCAAGTGAACAGGATGTATACTATATAGACCTTTCCATACGTTGCAACGGAAATAAATAATACCCTCATACGTGTTGTATTGTTAAAAAACGATAATGTGAGGGAAAATAAACTTGAATCATAGCGTAGACCATTGATACAGAATCACTGATCCCCAGCAATGTCTAATACAGTAATACCTCTTGCTAGACAGTCTAAGGTCACAGCAGAGCCGGGAAACTCCTGATTGCCTGATTGGCTTATTATTAACAGTAGCTCGATATGGATGACAAGACGTACCTCTTGCTTCTCGGCTGCTGCTCGGCGGCTCGGCGCTCGACCGCTGGCGACCGGTGCGGACCAAGTTAGCACAAACAACTCCCTCCAAATTCACTAGTAAACTGATAGTCACCTTGAGATAAAAGTACCAAACAATTAGGTTTGAAATTGAGGGGAAAAACAACTCACTCTAAATTCAGTAGGAAACTTACAGTGACCTTTCCTAGGATAGCCCTCAGAGGCTCATCTTGTGCTCGTAGCTAGTGTCCTTTCTGCATAACAAAGCAAAACAAAACGAAGCGGACATTATTCCTAGATACAAAGGACGCTTTGAAAAAAAATGAAACCAACAATTAGCACAACAGTACTCAGAATGGTTTATTTGGCTAATAGACCATGATTTTGCAGGCCTGTGAAGTTTTGGCATGCAACATGAAACTGGACTGGCCCTGAACAATGACTGTACACTTTTGGAAAAATCTAAAATGCTCTAGGCTTTATCTGAGTTAATTCGTCAGGAAAAACATGATTGCCAAATTACAACCATGGCTAAAAGAGAATATAAAGCAAACAACGCAAATTTGGAGCTCTACCAGAAATAAAACATCATGATAAGTAAAGCTCATGCTCCATTTATAAATAACATCAAAAGTACAGGTTTGAGTGACAAATATAACATGCAGGACTTGAACCAATCAGAATGGTCAGGTAATGGAACCCTTGCTAAATCACAAATTAAGTATGCATGTGAAGATAACTAGCAGGCAAAGTTATTAGTCCTCTACATGAACTGATGATATGTGGCATGATTACCTTTGATCGCTGAACCCAGACCAATGTTGAAACTGAATGGCCGCTAACTATTTTCCCACTCTGAATAGCCAAAATAGTTGCCAAGCTTTATTAGGTAAGAATCGTATCTCTGAAGATATAAGAGTTATTTGGTTTCTACTACATGTTAATTTACATATATTAGTCCATATCCTCAAATCTAATTTTTTAGTGCATATAATTCTCAGTCTGATTGTTCTCAAAATATCTTTAGCGACAAAAAAATAATAGTGTCACAGTCTGCAAAAGTATTGGATATGGTTGGCCTGATCACTACTAAGAGTATGTGATGACTTAGGCACCTCTAAACTCTGAAGCAATGTGAAGCTATTGTCAGATTTCATTCAGCCACCTATGTGATGACTTAGGCACCTCTAAAAAGAATTCATACTGAATTCAGCAGTTCAGAAAAGTTATGAAAATACATGCAGATTAGCATGGTTCTAAATAAATAGGGTTAAACATTGTTAGGTTCTAATTAATACTGTGCTCTAAATAAGATCCTTTAGTCCAGTTCTTAAAATACTATATTCTGAATATTTTTAGGTTTTGAAATGGATCAGATGGGAGTATCCAACATTGAATTACAGTTCATGAAGTTACATAGGAGGCACATTAGCTAGCCAGGAATGTTGGGAATGACGATTGGCCATACAGGATTTGGGAGGCGTACGTACCTTGTATAGAGGCCGTCGGCCGCACGCTGAGCAAGACGGTGAAGGCGTCCTCTGCAGCAATGACGTAGCTGCAACCCGCAAGGGCATCCCTTCAGTCCAGCCATGGTGTAGAGGACCACTATGGCGACAATGTAGTTCATGTCTCCACTTAAATGGAGTAGTCTCTGCAGCAGCGGTTGTTGGATGGTGACTCCACGGTGATGGCAGTGGATCGGATCAACGTTGTCGGATCATGAACAGTAAGTGGGACAAAAAAAACCTAGAATTCTGCTGTTCTCATATATTATTTTGCCGTCCCTAATCAATACTTCAGAGACAAAACACATCTCTATGTAGACACTACCATCGGACCTCTTCTTAAGATGGTCTTGGTCATTTAATAAGCATATGTAACGTGCACAACGGTAATAAGAAGTTTTGAATATTTATCATCTCATTGTAACCATTTGTGCAGTAGGAGTGAAATCTCAAAACTCAAATTATGAGAAGTGATCCACACAATGGAATGTATACTCTTATTAATTATCTGATCATTATTTTTTGTACTGTAAAGATGTGCAATTGGGCAGTCGTAATTCAGAAATCAGAAATTTAAAAACAACTAATAAATGATGGTGTGAGATGTGTTAAAAACAATTGATTGTGGGCCGGTAAAAGACAACAAAGTAGAGAGAACTTCAGAAGATGAACAACCCAGGTGAACATCTGACTCAGATTGACAGAGACCTGAAATAGAGAAGCTTCCAGTCTAAAACAAAATTGAGTATGAGACTATGAAACCTTCAGGCGTTCAACGATTGCAGGACCAAGGCCGCAGGATTCAGATTGCAGGATCAAAGCTAAAGTTGTCGGATCATGAACAGTAAGTGGGAGGAAAAAAACCTTGAAGTATGCAGTGCTGCCGACGACGTGCATTGGGCGTCTGTGTGCGCGGCGGCCGCGGTGAGCCTGCGTTGGGCTACGGCATGCGCGGCGGCTGCAGGGAGCCTGCGTTGGGCGACGGCAGGTGCGGTGGCAATGAGCCTGCGTTGGACAACGGCATGCACGTTGGCGACGAGCCTACGTTGGGCGACGGCATGCACAACGGCTACGGTGAGCATGCGTAGGTTTGGATCTCCGAACTCCTTCTGCCGCGGCGTCTTTCGAGTTCCGATCGACCGTGCGAGAAGACGAATGGGCACATCGGCAACAAATGATGCCCTACAGGCAACAAATGGCGTCCTTCTTGGTTCTACATGCAATTGCTCCCCACACGGATGTAATCTCCTTTCATCTATTGTGCCTGAGTGTAATCAACGTTGGTTATTTCCTTGTTGGTCCTGCATGCAATCTCCTTCCATCTATTGCGCCAGGCGGACTTTGATCAGGGCAGAACATCATTCTGCTAGGTGGACGTTAACGTTCCCAGAGATTACCTTCCTTCTATTTGCCGGTGATTGACCTTCCTTCTATTTCGCACGGGGCGGGCAGAGCGTCGCGGTGGAAAAAAAATTCGCACGGGGTGAGGCGAAGGTGAGGCAAAGTTTTCGTCGCACCAGAACGGTGTCTCCTCTTTAGTCTTTTTAGTTGTGAGAGATAAGTAACCTGATAGTTGCTCGGCGCCATTACTATAGGTTGAATGCATATGGAGCCAGTCACTATTTTCATCCGTTTGATCTATTGTATCCCTCTCACAACGTTTCTTGTTTCTTTCACTACTCTTTTCATCAACCATTGTTGCATACTGTTCTCTCTCCCTTTGCCTCTTTTGCCCATTAGGATCCCCATCTAGTGGCACCAACCCCGGTCGGGTAAGATTCCCTTCAATAAATTATGGTGAGGAGTTGCCAGTGTTTTTCTAAACGCTAAACGGTAAACAGTCGGTCACCTACCGTTTAGCCATTATCCGGGCAAAATGTCCCATTAAACGGGCTAAACGGCCAATTAAACGGGGTAAACGGGTGATTAAACAGAAGCGGTGGACCACCGTGTAGCGTTTACACGGTGTTTAAATGGGTTAAACGACCGTTTAGGCGAACAGTGGGAGTTGCTAACATATGAATATAGATATGTAGAGATGTTGTATAAGTTTATATGCCTACATGTGTTGTATTTGTAAGGTCCCCCAAAGGTACCCGATCACTGGTTGGCCTTGGTGTGTCCATCAACACTACCTGTCACATATCTCTCACAACATGTAGTACACTGGATAACTTTGGCAAAAGTTGAATTGAGAAAGCATGTTTGAAGGCTATCGGCTATGACAGGTAGAACTCGGAAAGAAAGACAACTAAAGAGCAAGTCACGAAGAAGCACAACTGCACGAGAAACAAAAAGGTGGGTGCTCATCAGAAAAGGATAGCAACTTCCAGCAGGTGTTTCACATCATGTGAGAAGCCAACTTCTTTTTTCTTTCTTGATAATTATTTTCTCTGTTTTTGAAACTCCTATCCATTCTGATATTTTTTGCAATTTTCTCTCTATTATAGAAGATGATCTATAATAAAGCCTGTTTCTTTTGCTCATGCAACAAACAATCTGATTCCTTTAGTATTCTCGACAACCAACTAGATAAATTCAGCTAGTATGTGATGATGGATGTATCCACTATTTAGCATTCAATTAGCTAACTGTCTCTTCTAAACTCTGAATGCATATGGGCCATAAAGATTCTAAAAAGTAGTCGCAAACAAACCATGTCTATGATTACCTAGGACAGATGAACAACCAATCGGAAAGCTTCACAACTTCTATGATGCTTAGACTTGTAAGAGGAAAACTCTAGTTCCTATAGACTGCAAAAATAGTGATATCAGAATGGATTAATCTTGTGTTTTGACAAGAACATAATTGATTGTGAGTCAATAAGGCAATTCTGGTTTGCAAATGATAAGAAGACAACCATATGACTACATGTGACTTTGTTAGGTTAATACAAAGTTTCTAGATAAAGAAAAAATTAAATGGCCAATTGGATGTCGTATTCTCACCTCAGCCCTATCCTCCTCCCTAGCATAAACAACAAAACAAGCAATAAAATAAAGTGCAATTTTTTTATCAAACTAAAATCACTCTTGGGTAGATATTAATGACAGGAACAACAAATTCTCTTGAGGTTGTGCTAATTGTAATAGCAACGGAGTAAGCCCTGTATACTAAACCTATCACTGACACTAAAATAGGGAACAAGTGCTACTGTCAAACTCTATTAGAGAAAGAGAAAATTAATCAATGCAAGTGTTTATACCAAAATTTGGAAGAAGAGTCGCAGGGACTCAAAAACTCTCAAGATCATGTCATCAAGGAATCAATTGCGTGCAGATCGGAACTAGTTGATTCGAATGCAGCACTAGAATCGGCTTTCTTCAGGCAGCGCCAGCAGATAACGACAAAGGCTATGATCGGCGTCGGGACAAGACATGTTGGACTCTATAAAAAGGGAAAGATTAGAGTCCAAGTTATCTTAAATTAGGAATATTTTCTCTTACGGCCAAAGATTGTGATGAGTCATGCTTAGATAGGAGTCATGCTTAGATAGGAGTCATGCGTAGGTCCTGGGTATAAATATCAAACTCCGGCTATTGTAAAAGACAAACAATCAATCAAATAGAAGTTATTTACTTTTTTGGCTCCGGCCACCCCTTAGGAGTACGAGTAGAGTAGATCTCGGTGAGTTCTTCAGCAAGTATGGCTGTATCGATCTGGTCGACCTCCACTGCATGTCTGTAAGTACCGTCATGGCTTATACCTC
Organism: Miscanthus floridulus; assembly: GCF_019320115.1. Lineage (NCBI taxonomy): Eukaryota > Viridiplantae > Streptophyta > Magnoliopsida > Poales > Poaceae > Miscanthus > Miscanthus floridulus. The sequence goes on from NC_089581.1 coordinate 75,844,090, forward strand.
TGTTCGTACGGCTGCATCGATCCGGTCGACCTCTACTGCAACTCTGGTATAAGTTAGTTATCGATTCTTATCTAGTTCAAGTAAGGCTGCATCGATCCGGTCGACCTCCACTGCTCGAACTAGATTAAGGTCAAGTTATCGGCTCTATCTAAGGGTGGAGTTCCTTCGGATAGATTCATTAAGTTATTGATATTGCCTATTGCTTCCAATGTTTATTTAATTACAGCAATATCACTTCGCCCGATTGGGATTGATCTAGATCGGCCTTATATCTTGTTTAACCCATAGTTTGATAATCTAAACTGATCTAATCTGCACTTTAAACGATGAGTTATGTTTTTATCGGTTGTTTTATATCAATCTTGATCGTGCGTAGCGTGCGGTTAAGGCATGTCTGATTTTGAGTAGATCTATTGGCTAGTGAAAACCGTTTCATGGCCCGTTATCATGGCATGTGTGATTCTGCCTCACACTCCACTGTTAGCATTGTGGAGTGGGGATCGTTATTTGGTAGATCTGTTTCTGAGAGGGCATGACCTTAAATATGCGCTATGCCTGAATCGATTGTTTTAGCCGATATCGAGTGCTTTTATGAACAGTTCGCATCATGAGATCGTTGAAGTAGGGATAGGTTGAAAGATGTGTTAACCCCATGATCTTATTATTGTATTACGGCCTGTATGATTCTACCTCATGGCCCACTGATATTAGTAATAAGTTAGGGTCATCTAGTCTATTGTTGTTTCTATGGCCTGCATAATTTTGCCTCATGCCCCACTGGTCATAGCGATAGATGAGATCTAATATGTTCACTGGATTTATTTTTATTAAATGGTTGAACGATGATGAGTTGTTTCTTTTACATAAAAAGAGGTTCGGTTACTCGCAGTCATTGGTTTAGCATGAACTAATTACTGTTGACATCTTATTGCCATTGACCAATATTTGTCTAAATAATGATATTCATCCTGAATGATAACCGATTCTTCTTACATAACCCCATGAGCTTTAATTGATTTATTCTTATGAATATGCTAGGATCAACTATTTAGTCGATCTCCTTTCATATCGGCTCTCAGAGCTGCACATTCCGCCCTAAATTACTGATAAACTTTCTCTCCTTGTTAATTGCTGGGTTAAATTGACTAGCACCTATCGGGGGGGCGCAGGATTGACCACCCCTGTGCTGGAGCTAGGCGAATCTCCAGCTCCATCAAGCAGACCCTTCTGGCTTGCTCGTGTGTCCTCGGCACGGCACAAAATTCTGTGTCGACACATGTTTCTGGCACGCCCGGTGGGACCCCACAATCATCATGGCGGTTCACAACAACAACGACATCCTTATGGTACATTATGAAGATCTACCTGATGGAGATAAAGGTGTCATCAGCAAAGCTATAGAAGAATTTTAGAACAAGTGTTTGTTGTCCTACACCAAAACACATGACAACATAATTGTTCAGAAATATCCACTACCAAGAGTTCTATTACATGGGCAGACAGATACATCTGAAGTTGAAGACAGGCGTTTCTTTACGGAAGTTGTAGACAAATCTGTTCATGATGCCATATCAAGCCATAATGAAGCTTTCTTGGACACATTCCACAACGCCATGAAAGAAGCGATTCATGGGATTCAAGTTTGTCAAGTTGGGCCAAATTATTATGATATTCTAGATCCATCGACATAAGGGACTAATCAAGTCGGTACCAGCCATCAAGAAGCAGCACCAGCTAGTAATGGTGATGTCCAGGCAGTTCAGGGTTTATCTGAACAAACTCAAGGTACTACTACGAATCAGATACAGTATAATCCTAGACCGTCAGTACAACATGTGCAATAATCGGCGGGGCAAGGTCAGAACCAGGTGGTCAATTTTGGCACATCAGGCCACATACAGTCATCGGCTCAAAAAATAGCACCATCAATTCAAAGGATATGTAGAGATATAGATCCTCATGTCTACAATCAGAGACTTCAAGCAGCAAGCCAGCAAAGGACCCAGTAGATAGAGGTTCCACAAGGGTATCACTATGGCACAAATTATAACACCCTTCACATGATTCCGAATCTAGGGTATCAAGGCACATGGGATTTCAATCCATAAATGGGTCAGCAAGTACAGAGAAATCCAAATTCAAATGCTGATGAGTTGCTACTGAAGGTGATCGTGATGATGAAGAATCAGTTCGGTCTGAAGCCAAAAGGGCTGACTGTTTTGTACAAACGGTCATATCCAGAATGGTATGATTTGGCTGCTCTTCCTACGAATTCTAGGCTTCTGGAATTTGCTAAGTTCACTGGCCAAGACAGTACAAGCACAATAGAACATATCAGTCGGTATCTTACACAATTGGTCGAGGCATCAGTTGAGGAGGCCCATCGAGTTTGTTTCTTCTCCCTGTCCCTAAAAGGGCCAGCCTTCACTTGGTTTTCATCATTGATGGTTAACTCCATTACCAACTGGGCTGACCTCGAGAAGAAATTCCATACATATTTTTATACTAGGACTAGAGAAAAGAAGATTACCGATCTGATAACTATAAGACAGAAGACTAATGAATTGGGCACTAAGTTTCTTCAGAGGTTCTGAGAAACTAGGAACTTATGCTTCTCCTTAAGCTTGGCTAATAATCAACTAGCTGCTTTAGTTGTTCAAGGAATGCTGCCAATGAGGAAAGAAAAGTTGTTGGGATAAGAATTTGATAACTTGGGTCAATTGCTCAACGAGTGGCAGCGCTCAATACTAGTTCCAGAGCATGCGCAGAGATACTCGATTCCAGAAGAGTACCACAGTGGCCAAAGCTTATAATCCATACTCGATTGATGATGACTATGAAGATGAAGAAGAAGAGGTTGCTACGGCTGAATAGAATTGGGGCAAAAAGATAGTAATGATGCTGAATCCTTGGGGAAGGAGTCAAGGAGAGCTATGACTTTGATGTCACCAAATCAGACAAGCTCTTTAATTTCTTTCTTGAGAAGGGGCAGATCAATTTGCCTGATAATCATGTTATGTTGCCCCTGATCAGTTAAAGAATAAGAAGTTATGCAAGTTCCATAACGCTACTTCTCATTCCACTAATGAATACAGAATTTTTCGACAGCATATACAATGGGCTATTCAGCAGGGAAGACTCAAGTTTGATATGCCTCGAAAAATGAAATTTGATGATAATCCTTTCCTAGGAGATCAAAACATGGTTGATGCTGGGCTACTCAAAGGAAAAACTAAGGTCCTAACGTCAACCAAATCAAGAGAAGCTAGAACAATCGATCCCAAGATGCAAATATCAGTTGACGAGTACAAAGAGATTAGAAAATGTTGTGCTGAGCAAAAGAGCCGATATGAGTAGGGGGAAACATCAAAAGATGGGGCAACAAACCCATGAGTTAAATCTTGGATCCTGTTGAATAAGTGGCAGCGGTAGAAGGAAAAGAATTATCAGCGTTTGTTAAAGGATCAAGAATACCAGTGTCAACTGGAAAAAGAGAGGCATGAAAGGAAACAAACCAAATCACATTGGAATTGTCCTTTCTTCAGACATTATTGGAATGAAGGTTTGAAGTTGTCTACCAGACATGACTATCTAGAATATAACAACCAATATTGGGAGTTTAGGCAATCTCAAACCAACCGTCGGTCTATCCATGCTCAAGATGCATATCATCATAATAACATGGATCGACGCTTAAAAAATAAAAGTGTTTATGATCGGCTTGGAAAACGAGTTGTAGACCAAGACTGGGCTGATTATGAAGAAGAAGACAATGAGAGAGAATATGTCTGGCAGGAAGGCCAATGGTGCCCAAGAGGTTTGACAAGAAGCCAGAAGAGAAGGGTGCAACGCTTAAGGAATAAAGAGTTGGAACAGGCTCAGGCATCAGGTAAACCTAAAGTATGGTGTACTAAGCAAACAGCCGATAGAAAAGCAACCATCGGCAAATATCCAAATGGCTTTTCTATTGCCATCAAAATTCAGAGCTCTGGCAAATCAAGAAGTTTATTCGGATTTCAATGAATCGGAGTATGAGGAGATAGTTGCCAAGTTGACGGTTGTACAACAAATAGTATTTGATAAATCAGTCAAGCATCGGCACTTAAAGGCTTTATATATGAAAGGTTTTGTTGATGGGAAGCCGATGAGCAAGATGTTGGTGGATGGAGGTGCTTCTGTCAATCTTATGCCTTACACCACTTTTTATAAACTCGGCAAGAGACCAGGAGATCTGATGGAGACGGACATGATGCTTAAGGATTTTGGAGGTAATGCATCTAAGACCCGGGGGGCAATAAATGTCAAATTGGCAATCGGAAGTAAGACTCTGCTCACCACATTCTTCGTCATCGATGGAAAAGGGTTGTACAGTTTGCTTCTTGGTTGTGATTGGATTCATGTGAACTATTGTGTGCCATCAACCATGCATCAGTGTTTGATTCAATGGTTAAGGGACCATGATGCCTAAGAGGGGGGGTGAATTAGGCAACTTAAAAATTCTTACTTTAAACTATGGCCTCTTTTTCTAACCCTAGCAAAACCTATGCAAAAGATAAACTATCTAGATGTGCAACTATGGTTTTGCAAGTGTACTGCTATCTCTACCGCAAACTTAGTAAAGTAATCAATGTAAATGCGGAAGCTAAAGAGCAAGGTAGAGATATGCAAACTCCCATCGATGACTCCGGTATTTTTACCGAGGTATCGAGAAGCGCGCAAGCTTCCCCCTAGTCCTCGTTGGAGCCCCTCGCAAGGAATCCCTCGCAAGGGCCAAGCTCCCGGTCGGGTAACTCCATGGATAGCCTCGGGCCTTCCCCACGTGCAAGTGGGTCTCCGACGTGCCTTTCGACAAGCCTCTCCCAGATGCTTCCCGCCATCTTCACTATCAAGCTTTCGGTCAAAACGCCGCGGGCCTTGTTCCCTCCGGTACACAATGGTGGCCACACCACAAACGCGGTTGGTGTGATCTCACAAGACTTCAAGCCCCTCCAATGTACAACACTTGTGCTCGCAAGCATGGAGTGGCAAGAGGTATGCAAACCTCACTAAACACTAGGCATACACCTAGAGCAAGCACATAAGCGGTGGTCTAATCAACCTAAGCACTTCGCAAAGCACTTATGCTAATCACCTAATAAAACACTAAGCACTATGCATGTGGACATCACTAAAATGGTGTATCAACACCTTTGGTATGTTTTTTAGCTCCACTCTACTCAAATGGCCGGTTGGGGTTGTATTTATAAGCCCCACTGAGAAAGTAGTCGTTGGGGTCGAACTCCCGCAAAACTGCTACTGACCGGACGCTGAATTGTCCTGACCGGACGCGTTCAGTCATCCTAATCATTGAGCCAGAGATTTACTGATCGGACGCTGGCCAGTGTCTGGTCGCCTGCCACCGGACGCGTCCGGTCATAGATGCGCCGCTCTGGAACCTTACTGTACTCGATCGGATGCTGTTGTCCTACGTTCGGTCAGTTGCCGCCAGCGTCCGGTCCAGTGTCCAGTAGCCTATCTGCCGAGTCCTCTGCCCAGCATCCGGTCGCTTGTCCAGTGTCTGGTCACCTCATTGAACTCATTTCTTTGTGATCTTGTGTACGGCTTGGTTCCAATCTTCATGCTTGGACTTTGCTTGATATCTTGGGTCTTCTCTTGTGCTTCTAAGGTCTTTCTTAAGGTGTTGATCATCGGATCATCATGTCGCCTTCGTCCAAGTCACGTCTTGCACCCTATTGAACTACAAAATAAACACTTGCAAATTCATTAGCCCAATTTGGTTGTGTTGGTCATCAAACACCAAAATCCAAAGTAAATGGGCCAAGGGTCCACGACCAAAGCAAGCAAATAATAAAAATTTGGAAGTTAAAAATTACCTACTTGCTAGAATGCAATGCAAAGGGCAAGGTTATATGATACTAATTTGATAGATACCAATTAAAACTTTACTTAAAAGCTTGTCTTGCCCTTGCAAATGTCCCCATGTGATATTATGGATTAAAGCCTAGTTTTTTTTAAAAAAAAAATCTCCCATTACTTAGACTAACCCATAATTCACTTTCCTCCCTTTCTCGGACCATTACTACTTGTAACTAAATACTTGCCTTTGGTCCTTCAAATTCTCCCCCTTTGGCATCAAACACCGAAAAGGAAGACATTAGTAGAACAAGGGAGGGTCAAATTTTGTGATCCTTTGTGTATAGAGTGAAATGGAGCACAAAATTTGACTCTCGCATTATATAGACTAAGCTCCCCCTAAATATATGCATACATATGGTAGAAAGCAAAGCATATGCATAATTAGCAATTTATTGTACAAGAGAGTTTAATCTATATAATGCATGAAGAAAGCATATAAATATGAAATGAAATCAACATGATGATGCCAATTGAAGAATGATGCTTAACTCCGGGGACTCCAATTTCCTTACAATGAGACTACTACACAAGTGATAGGTTTGAAAAATTGATACCATTTGAACAAGTGTTAGTCTCAAAGTATCCAACTTGTAGATTAAGCTCCCCCTAAATTTGTGCACACAAGTGTTGAATACTTGTAACATTTGTGCACATTGATTTAAGTATCAAAATACCACTTGAAAGATAATATTTGGGAGAGATTATCTACAATTTGGACTTTGGCACATATTAGATGTAACAGAACCGACCAAATTATAAGAACGTAAGTACAAAAACAATCACTGAAGTGATTAAATTCCTATAGTAAAGCTCCCATAATCCCGGTAGTCCAGAAATCATGAAGGACTTCAAACAACTCCCGACATACAAACCAAGACCGTAGTGATTCAACACAACACATCATTCGTTACAACATTTCACAAGTGGCATCCAGATTACATCCATCAGAGTTCAAATAAAATATTACAAACCAAGTTCAAATTTGCGGAAGCAACATAGTTTAGTACATAACTTCATAGTTTCAAATACATTGCCAGATCTTAGTCATGTCCCACCAAAAGCATCTTCAGGTACGAGAACTAGGAGAGACCGCGCCCAACGGTCTAGTCTTCATCCCCAGCCGGGAGAAGGCAATACTTGCAGCAACCAAAGTAGAACTGGTCATCTGCAACAGGTGGGAGATAAACCCTGAGTACGAGAAGGTACTCAGCTAGACTTACCCATCAAAACCAGAAATAAAAGACACCAAGGGTCTTGCAAGGCTTATGAGGTGGGCTAGCAGGACACAGTTGCATAAAAGAACTTATGAATATAGTGACCAATTTAAACTTAGCATCAAGTTTATCAACATTTACCTGTCCACTAGATTTGCACCTATACTAGAGCACTCACTTATTAGGAGCAATCAATATTAACCATAGCAGGTATAATAAGGCTATCATCATCATATCATTATTCCTGAACCATTATGTTATTTAGTGTATCTACTTTGGAGATAAGCCCGTCAAGTTCTCACTAACCGGTGAGAGATGGCGACTTGAATCGAATTACAACTCAGCTGAGGGGGTATTCCTAACTCTCACCCTAGCATACTTTGCAAGGGTAGCCGTGGGTCACCTTTGGTACAACTCAGGAACCAAATTCACGGGTTCGATCAGCGCCAGCACTCTTAGGGATTACCCTTCTGCCAGGATGATCAGGACTTTTAAATCACCTGCCCTTGGACTCACGCCTATGGCTCCCTTCCGAGGCGTACTTTATACTTATCGACTCCTGGCCTGAGGTGAGCTACTCGGCTTCGTGGTCGGTCTCCGGACCTGGCCAACTAAGAGAGAGGCATGCATTCAACATGAACAGGAAAGGCTCTAAGATTCGGTCCTTAAGCGACACAGACGGAGTCACTACCAACCGGCAAGCCTCCGCCCGGTCTTCATTTCAAATTAAGACAGGTTTTTTTCCACGATAGCAAATATAGCCAACCATGCCATATGTATATCCCTATATCTCGCAGGTGATAGGAAATCACCTGACTTCTACCGCGTTTAAGCAGGGCTAAGCACTACATGAGCCTGAGCTACATAGGATTTAGGGTATCAATATCTGGACAAGGATTGGATAACCAATGCAGCAAGTGTTTGCATCCAACACCTAAACTTAATGCAACAATATATATGTAACAATAATAATTTAATTGCATTTTAGAAGTTAGGAGGCTTAATATGCTCTGGGGCTTGCCTGGGATCCCACACTGAGTCAGTGTTAGTTAGGCGACACTCGCTAAGTGGGCATCTCCGGTCCTAGCACTTGCTTAGTCCTTCCATCTTCGGGATATATCCATCAAACCAAATCTTCGGGTTTGGCTCCAACATCGCATCCTTCACGTGGTGCATCTAGCATACCTAGATGAGATGCAATATACAAGTGCATAAATATAAAGAATAGTACCATGAGACGCATCACAAAATAGCAAGCAAGACAAGCATAGTTTACACTAACACACTTAAGTACTTTGCGATGCTTAACTTAAACATCACACAATCTATCATGCTAAGATGGCAAAGAAGACGACAACACCAAGCATGACACAAGTTTCCCAAGATCTCAGGTGCTCTAACTCAGTCATCATTCAAGGCATAAGTCACACTTAACAATATACAAGCAAACACTATAATTGGAATCTGCCAATTTCTGGACATGCAAACAACAGCTACAAGATTTAGCTATAACTGGAGTTACACAAATCCAAATGACTTGCAAGAAGACATTTTAGAAAGCTTATGAAATTATCTACATTTCATCTATAACCATCACAGCATGATTCCCAAGTTAAGTAGGTCAAAATTATACCTTTACAGAAACTGGTTCATACAAAACAGAGAGCAACAAATCCTGTATTCTAACTTTAAACAGTTGTAACTCAAACACTACTTAGACAAATGATACCAAATTTTAACAGCAGATAGATACATAAATTATCTACAACTTTTGTATAAACAAGTTTCACAACAAAGCACATTGTCATGAAGAACTTTGCTAAGTTCCCAGATCTGTCCATAAACCACATCGGCAAGAAAATAATTATTAACTTATGTTGCAAATTCATAATTGGGCAAAACCAACTTTACCAACATTTCACACATGACTAAAGAACACCAAAAAGCATGGTGCTCACCTCTAAATAAATTTTCTTAAAGCATTTCTTAATTTATTTAGACATCAAGGTGTATTTATGAACATATACCAAAAATGCACAATAAATTCTACAAAAATTACAGTAGCTCACATATCCTCTCAATAGTCTACTGTACAAATTTCATACCATTTGCATAAGTATAGCTTCCTCTATGAAAAAGACAATTTGCTATTGCAAGAAATCATGTGAGAGCGAGATAAACCAATAACTCACTCATACTTCATCCAATACTCATGAAATTTTTACCACACATCAACTATCACATGAGTAGCATGCCAAAAAAATTTCACTTCATTTGGAGCCGTAGATCTACAGTTATGGAAAATAACAAATTCAACTAGCATTACAACCTTACTGCACAAATCTATTTTTACCGCAAAATATTGAAACTAAAACATGCCATATTATAGATCTAATGCATAGATAATTTCACAAGGATTCCAAAAAGTCCCCATTTGCTATTTTACGAATTTCCTATGAATTTCCAAAGATTTAGCAAATTTACTGCAAATAGGTCCTTATCAGCACTATTCATTTGAGTCACAGACTTCGCAGTTAGACCCTTCCATTTTGTCAAATTTGAGCCCAAGGCCCCTGGTCGGAATTAAAAGCAAAGGAGCTTGCCGGACTTGCTGTTGCCGACCGAAGGAGGCTCATCGGCGGCGGGGGATGGGCCGGCGAGGTCCGAGACACCTGTACGCACCCGAAGGTGGCTTCGGCTCGGCCAGAGCCTACCCGTGGCCTCCTGGCCACGCGCACAGGCGCCCGCGGCGGCCATGGCACCAGCGGCCGCGCGCTACGGCAGCGAGGAGAGGCCGAGGAGGGGTGCACCGGGTAGAGGAGGAAGAGGCAAAGCTGTTGGTTCACGTGGTTGGTCATGAGGGGGCTCGAAAGCTAGGGAACAGCGGCGACAGCGAGCTCGGCTGCGGCATCCATGGCGGCGGCGTCCAGGAGCGCACGCGCGTTGCCAGAGAGCGAGGAAGAGCGAGTGAGGGAGAGTGGAGAAGCTCGAGCGCTTGGTTTGAAGAAGCAGGGGCGCGGGTGCACACGTCGGTGATGGCGAGGGCGAGCTCACGCATGGCTGTCACGCTCATGGACATGCGTCGCCCATAGAGGCAATTCAGCGAACAGGTGGCATGCGCCAGAGTGGGGAAGGTGGGACACCGTTTTGGGCTGGCTCGGATCCGAATTGGTCCATGGGCCTAAAATGAAGTTTTCTGCACTCGGCCCGCTCTACATTTTTCATTAAGAGACCAAGGTCATTAGAGCTCTAGATCAGCGAGTAATTATGCCCCAAAGTGATAGTGTCAGCGCATTGACAGCAATTAACAAAAGTCCAAAATTGATGGTCAAAACGAAGTCCAACGAGTGCCATCTTTTTATATGCTCTTCTCCATGAACTTAGCTCCAACCTTTATTTTGGGGTCAAGTCGAGTTGCTTAACGGAATTTGGAGAATGCGGAATGCCAATGTCGACGACAAGTCGACGATGAATTCCAGACTTAGAAAAATTCCAAGTACCGAAAATAGCTGTTGATTCAATGTTTGAGCCTCGATTCGCCTTAGTTCCAAGTTGATCTAGCTCTTGGTCCAAAAACAAAGTTTGTTCTACTCTACTCAAACCTCAACTTTTATTTAAGGTGCAACTCCATGCAAGCACTGTAAGTGATTGGTCAACATAGGTCAAAGTAGCATCACAGTAAAGCTTAAATCCAAGTTTTAGACCGATGGAGGTATTTTCTTGTCCTCCGCTCAACACGAACTCTTCATGACTTTTGTTGTAGAGTTCAATTAGAGTCATTTGGGCAAGGTTACAAGGTTTGGTTAGCAATCTAGAATTCCATTCACTTTATAAAACAATTCAAACAAGGACATAACTTGTCATTTCATGTGACTTCTTAATTCCAAACTTCACGAAACTTTTCCATGGATCAATATAGATGGATATTGATGTGAGACACATGAAACAAGTACATCCAGCATTTCCCAAGCATACTCTTTAGAAAGGGCAACATGTAAGCAATGGTGCATGGTCCAAGTTTAAGTGGTGACTCATTTTCATATGTTTAACCTAACATCTCCATCACTACTTAACATGCCATGGTTGAGCTTAAACCCATTGCTTAATTGGTGACAAACACCTAGGGTGTTACATTAGATAAATAATTGTAAAACAAGCTATGTGACGTGCTTCTAAATAATTTTAAACCATGTAGGTTTGCTCCAAGGGTTGATAATGAAACCGAGCAAGCCTACCATATGATATACCTATTGAATGCATGACAAAAGATTTAAACATGTAAATGCAAACATAGGCATGAAAGATAACTAGATGCTTTAGGAGTATATCAATTGAAAAACAATACCAATTGAAATGAATACTAATTAAAAGTAATGACATCTAGTTACCTAACATGGGAAGGGGAATTTGGGTCCATGGCATTCACTAACCCACTTGGCAATTACTTTGGTCATTATGATGCACCCCATGAAATGCACCCAAACTTTGCCAAGTCTCCAAATTCCCCGTTGTCCGATGGACTTCTCACTTCCCTTTGGGATCCAAACCTTCTTGGTGCTCTTTATGTTTGAAATGATTTCCTTTGGCACCCAAAAGCATTTGACCCCATTGTTGGCTTACTTGTTCACCTTGATGGCCACCACCTTGTCATTTTTCTTCTTCTTCAAGAGATAAGGTGTGGAGGCCTTCTTGTCCACCTTGTTGGTGTAGATGTTGGAGAGCTTGCTTGTTTGCTTTTTCTCCTTCTTCTTTGCTCCTCCCCCATTCTTCACCTTACACTCATAGGACTTGCGACCTTCCTTGTGGCACACATAACAAACTATAGTTTGTCCTTCATCAAGCTTCTTCACTCCCTTGATGGTGTTATGTTGATGAAGTTGGGTTTGCTTCGCCTTGCCTTTCACTTGAGTCAAGTCCTTGGTGAGGCGAGCTACTTCTTGCTTGAGTTGCTCATTCTCGTTTGCAACCTCTTGTGTGTATGTATCTACAACAACTTTCTCAACACAAACTTGGTTGCACAAAGGTGAGTCTAAACATAAATCATTGCAAGAAGTAAAGGCATCCTTTTTAGACATGTTAAAGATAGAACTTTTCCTTTTAGATGCCTTAGTGGGGGTTGTGCTAATGGCTTCAAGATTAGCAACTTTATTAGTTAGCTCATCACAATGTTTGCACATGATTTCCATTTTAGTAGCAAGCAAACTATTATATGCTTCTTGTGAGCTAACTAACTTTTTTTTAATTTTTCATTTTTCTTTTCAAGTTGCTCATCATTGATTGTGCATGCATTTGCTATTGCACTAGCCTCAAGTTTCTCAATTTTAGTAGATAATTCAACATTGAGATTAGCAAAGTTCTCATATTGTTCAAGCAAGGTTTTGTATGCTTTATGTGAACTATCTAGCTTTTCTTTTAAGCTTTTGAGCTTCTTTTGTTGACTAGTGCAAGCTTTAGTAAATTTAAGATTTTCTTGCACAAGTTCATGATAAGAAGGCATATCATCATCACTATCACTCTCACTAGAGGAAGAGCTTTCGTTACCTTGTGCCATAAGGCACACATGAGAAGAGCTTGATGATGATTGCTTGTGGCCTCGCCTCTTATGATGGGGTTCTTCTTCACTTGAAGAATCATCCCATGATCTTATTGATGTGAGGGCTTGATTCTTGCATACCTTCTTCTTTGTCTTAGGTGTGGGCTTGTTTGGACAAACTTCCACAAAGTGTCCCAACTCGCCGCATCCATAGCATCCTCTCTTTCTTTGCTCTTTTCTTTGATTTGTGAAAATGAAATCTTGAATTTAGATGGGCACACCCTTGACATTGAGCCTTTGGATCATCTTCTCCACCTTGTTGATCACTTTGATTGATTCTTCATCAAGATCGGAGGTGGAGGAGGAAGATTGATCATCACTTGAATCTTCATCATCATCATCATTGTCCTCATCTTCTTCATCTTCACTTGAGGAACTTGAGCTTGAGCTTGACTCAACTTTCTTGCCCTTCATCTTTTTCTTCTCGCTACAAGCGAGAGCTTTGCCTTTGCTTGATGAAGATGCTTCTCCTTGACCCATCTTATGTGACATTTCAAATGCCACTAGCTTGCCAATGACAATCCCCGGTGTGACAGAACCGCCCAATTTATACAAGATCAAGTACGGCTGTCCCTGCTTAACACGTTGACACGCGCATACTCTCACTTATATAAACCCGGTAGTCCGCCGAGTGTCACGCAGGACCTCGGTAAATCAACATCACAACCAAGATCGCGTGATTAAGCAAATACACATCACATACGTAGAGTTGCAGCGGAAATAATATTACAAATGGTTTCACAAATAATAGTATAAGTTTGGGTTTCAAAACCGATTAGTGAAAATAACATTTGCTTTCAAAGGATTACATTGATATAAGTTCCAAATACATTGCTAGCATAAGTGACCTCCTCGGATAAAAGCATATAGATGAGAATAAATATAGAGTCATCGAGCCCACCGGTGGTTAGCCACCATCTTCAGCAGGCCAAAACCTCACCTGCAACATGGTGGGATAAACCCTGAGTACTCAAATGTACTCAGCAAGACTTACCCATCATAAACCAGAAATAAAATTGACTCCAAGGAGTATGCAAGGCTTTATAAGTGAAGGTAGCTTGACAACATTTTGCATAGAAAGCGATTAACTCAATTATACAATTATAATTCTATCATCAAGTTAATTAGAACTATCCATCTCTAGATTAGCAACTATCATGTGCCAAACATATGGTATATCTTTTTAGAGCATACAATAGTAACCATAGCAGGTGTAGTAATTCCATGTTTATCCAAACCATCACATTCCATAATACAATTACTACGATGTTGGGACTAGCCAAGTTTCTCACTATCCGGGAGAGACGGTGATTCGAATCGATTTCAACCAGCTGGGAATTTATTCCTAACACAAACCCAGGCAGGCCAGATCAATGGTCACCTTAGGTCACCATTGGTACAACTCAGGTCCACATTTCGTGGGTCCGTACCGTGCCGCACAATCTAGGACACCAGATGCTAGGACGTTCAGGCCTAGCCTGCCCTTGGGCTTAGTCTGATCACCCCCCGCAAGGAGCGCACAATAGAACGGGTCCCGGCCTGAGTTGAGCTACTCAGCTTCGCAGTCGGAACGAGTTATCCGGCCAGCTAAGTGATAGGCATGCGTTCAATCTTGTTAGAAGCGCCAACAACGATACGGTCCTTAATCGACACAGACGAAATCACAAGAATCAACCTACACATAGACTCCGCCTGGCCTCAATTTTCTTTTACTCCATGGTTCTATTCCACGATAGAAAATATAGCCAACCATGCTCCGGTATTCACCTATATCTCGCAGGTGACAGGACATCACCCGACTTCTACCGGTCTAAGCATGGCTAAGCATATATTCGATCCTGGACCTATACCGGTTAAAGGTGTAATATCTGGACAAGGAATGTATATGCATCAAGTGGTTCCATTCAACTCTTATAACCTAATGCATCAATCATAAGTACTTAAGTAATCATTTGTAAAATACTGGGAGACTTAGAATGCTCCGGGGCTTGCCTGGGATCCGACACAAGTCAGTTCAGTTAGCTTGCACCGACTTGGTGACATCTCCGGTCCTAGCACTTGCTTAGTCCTTCCATCTTCGGGATAGATCCACCAAACACCGTCTTCGGGTTTGACTCCACATCACATCCTTCACGTGGTTCATCTAGCGTACCTAAATGAGATGCAAGATGCATGTGTATGAATACATGGAAGTGCAATAGACAATGCAGCGCATGCAGTAAGTAAGACAAGCACAATGTTACGTTAACATGCACAACACTTCGCATTGCTTACATTAAATATCGCACAATTTATCATGCCACGATAGCAAAGAAGATGACAACACCAAGCATGACACAAGTTTCCCAAGATCTCAGGTACTCTAACTCAACCATCATCAAAGGTATGAGCCACACTTAGCAATATACAAGCAAACAACTATAATTGGAATCTGTCAATTTCTGGACAAGCAAACAGCAGCTACAAGATTTAGCTATAACTGGAGTTACACAAATCCAAATGACTTGCAAGAAGATATTCTGGAAAGCTTATGAAATTTTCGACAATTCATATTTAATCATCTTAGCATGATTCTCAAGTTAACTAAGTCAAATATACCCATTTATAGAAACTGGTCTAAACAAGACAGAGAGTAATCAATTCTGTAACCCAACTTTAAACAGGCATAACTCACAAACTACTTGGCCAAATACCACCAAATTTTAACAGACTCTAGATACATTACTTATCTACAACTTTGTTATTATCACCAAAAACTCATTCAAATCCTAACTAGATCAAACACTAGCATCTTTCAGATCTGCTCAGAATAAAATCAAAACTTGACAGAAGACTTAAAAGTCATGTAACTCCTAAACTATCAGGCCTATGGTCTTACAATTTGAACACAAGCAAGATTATGAAATTTTCTACAACTTTTGTATTCACTACAACCATAGCAAACATCATTTATACCACGAAAATAATTGCACAAGCAAAACTGCAAATCCAGCCCAATAGCAGTGGTATAGAAAACTGATAGCAGCTTCAGAGAAGCATAAGTGGAGTTCTAGACCTCCAACAAACATGAACCATAACTTTTTGAAAAGCTTAGGAAGTTACCTACAACTTTCTTATTCTCATATTAAGATGATTCTACAGTTAGAAGGGTCAATTAATCCAATAATTGCATCTCTATCCAAAACATAGATAGAAACTGACATGCCACTTTAAACAGCTATAAATGGAGTTATATATGTCCAATAAATGTGGTTCTAGACTTTTTAGAAAGCTTGTCAAATTCTAAACAACTTTGTTGTGAACACCTCAAGCTAATTATACTATTAAAAAGGCCTCACAGTAAGAACAAGGAAACCCCTCTCTGGGTTTGGGCAGAAACAGCCACTGAGATTCAAGCAATTATAACTCAAGATCTACTTAACCAAAATTTATGATATTTATCTTTTGAAAAGCTTAAGAAAAGTACTAAAACTCATGTATTGTCATCAAATCATGATTCATAACTTAACTAAGCCAATTAATTCAAACATGCAGAACTGTTCAGAATAGGAGCAAATCAAAACAGGGCATTTGTTATTTTTATAACTCTTAAACTATAAATCCTAAACCCCTGAAATTTTTACCAGACAACAATAATCACCTTAGTAGCACTCCACAAAATTGTCACATTTATTTGAGCAAAAAAACTACAGTTATGAAAAAGACAAGCCATGGCAAGTATCAAGAACCTAGCTGCATAGATCTATTTTTACAGCACAATATTTAAACTAAAACATGCCATATTATAGATCTAGTGCATAGAGAATTTCACAAGGATTCCAAAAAGTCCACATTTGTTATTTTACAATTTTCTAAAGTTCAGCATAGAAATCTGCAAAAGAAAAGATTAATCCAAAAAAAGGAAAATACTTTTGCATTAGGAACCCTGGAAATCTTAGAAACCTACAAAGCCCATATATGTAAATATATGTGTCTGGCATTTATGCAAAGTGAACACATGAAAAAGCTTCTATTTTCGATTTACTCCCTCTTCTTCTTCCTCTGGACGCTGGACGCAGGAAACGATGGCCACGGTCGGGGGGGTCACCAGGGAGGTGGCCGGGCTGTTCATCGGCGAGGAGCAGGCCAAGGTTGAGGTGCACCAGTCGACGAGGTGTGCTGGCAGCTGGCCTGATGACGTCGTGGCCAGGCCACGGCTGGCCGGGCTCGGCAACACCAAGCTGCGGCCGACCGAGCTTAGTGTAGTGAACGGCGAGGCGCGACGAGTCGAGGCCACGGTGGCTGGCTGGGGTCCTGCTGTGGCTAGCAGCGGCGGGTAGAGCAGCTGGAGGAAGGAGGAGGAGGAGAGGGAGAGAAATGCTAGCAGCAGCGCCGTCTTGCCCAGCTCGGCCATGGCGCTGGCAAGGAGAGGCAGAGAAGAGAGGGAGAGGGAGAATGGAGAGGGAGTGAGTGGAGAGGAAGGTGCTGGTCCTGGACTTAAGCACGGCAAGGTGGCAGCGAGGGCATGGCAGGTGGCAGCGAGGGCAGCACAGGCGAACCACGCGGCGCTAGCAGTCTGCATGGTGACGGTGACGACACTGTTCATAAAATTCAAATTTCCAATTCTACCTCAAACATACCACTGAAACTCATATTTCATGCCTCCGTAACTCCTAAACCACGACGAGTTAGCAAAAACTCTATTAATAAAAGTTGTAGATCTACGCGACATCTCCAACTTTTCTTAAAGCGTCAAAGTCTGATTCGGCCTGGTTGGAGAGATACAAGGCTCCAAAGAAGGGTAAACGAAAACTAAAATCTCAGTTTCAGTCCATTAAGGACTTAGCCAAATTTTTTAGCTCCAAAACAACCATGGATTCCAACTTGAGGGCTCGGTTTGACTTGCTTCAAAGCTGATCTAGCTCTTGACTATTAAACAAAGTTTGTTCTACTCTACTCAAACTTCAACTTTGATTTAAGGTGCAACTCCATGCAAGCACTATAAGTGATTGGTCAACACAGGTCAAAGTAGCATCACGGTAAAGCTTAAATCCAAGTTTTAGACCGATGGAGGTATTTTCTTGTCCTTCGCTCAACACGAACCCTTCATGACTTTTATTCACAAGTGTAAGTAGAGTTGTTTGAGCAAGGTTGCAATGTTTGTTTGTCATTACATGTTCTTATTCACCTAATAAAGTAATTTAGGCGAGGACATAACTTGTCATTCCATGTGATTTCTTGATTCCAAACTTTATGAAACTTTTCCAATCATCCATGTGGGTGGAAATTGATGTGAGGCACATGAAAGAAGCACCTTCAACATTACTTAGGTATATATCTGAAAAGGGCCAATAAGCAAGCAAAGGTGTGTTGCCCAAGTTTAAGTTGGAGCCCGCTCTTGTAGAATTGATCTTGACACCGTCATCACCACTTAACATGTCATGTTTGAGCTCAACTCATTGCTTAACTGGTGGCAAACACCTGGGGTGTTACAGCCCTCCCCCCTTAAAGGAATCATGTCCCAAGATTCGGTGCAATAGACTTTTAAGAGAAGAGAAACATGTCAACCAGTTTCCAACATCAGTGATAGCATTAGGCTACTTAACTTCGGAGTATCAGAGAGGCTAATTTGGTCATGACACTTTTTGATACTTGCTCATCGTCGTAAGCTATTGTTTGAAGAATTTCCTTCGTTGGCGTCCATAAAGCATTGTTACATTGGAAGAAATCTAAGATAGCACTGTCCTGCGTACTTCATCCTTGATGTACGAAGAGTGATACAAGTGTATACTAAATACTTGTAACATCTACTTTCCTAGTGGATATAGCACGGACCTTATGGACTTTGCACTAGACCGCAGTCTATTGATGGATATTCCTTGCAATGGTGCTATATTTGCTCCAAAGGTTTGAAAAGCAGTTCTCTATTAAAGTGGCTTGAGCACAACTTCTCGTAAAGGATGTGATAATAAACGGGTAAACATCCTTTGAGGGTATGAGAAGCTAGTTAACCAATATCCAAACTGGTTGTAGCGGTGCAATCACTCAAATGTCATCTGATGGAAAGCTACATAATGTTCCATGTGCGCAGTGCTCTTTCTTTGATAACAATATTGTATGGTCTGAGTCTACTGAGTGAGTGGTAAACGTAGTAGCTGACTCTGTTGGCTCAACGTTCTCGATGATCAATCCTTAGGGAGCCTTTGGATCCAAGTTGCAACAGTGATCTGGGTTGAATCTGATGCAACCTCTTGGGTAAAAACACATATAAGGTACCAAAGGCATGTCAGCATTGGAGAACCATTGACGTAGAAGGATGTTAGAGAGGCTTGGAGGACAACACAAGTTGCAAGTAATCACAAAACTAGGGACTAGTTCACTACCAAGCAGGTTGAGTACAATTTGCCATCGTGGTGCAGTTGCACAGCAAGTTGGGTTGACTTGTATCGTAGCAAAACTAGCCTTCTTAAACTATATTTGACGTCGAGGCTTCCATTCTTAGGCCAATAAATATCTCAAAAACCATAATCCAAAAATCTATGGTTTGACACCTTTCCAATTACTTTCGAATTGCAAGGGCACAATTTGGCTTCTAGAACACCTTGACTGCTCACGCATTGCTAATCTAAGAGGGCAAAAGCAAGGCACATAGGGGTGCAATTAGTCTTCTCAAGGGTATGGAGGGTTGTCTAACAGCAATACACCTACAAGTTGTAATTTCTTGGCATGAATTACAAACACAACCTTCTAATGCAAAGGATGATCGCAGTCACAGCGAAATTGCAGATTCTGTACCCTTTGGTTTTCTATTCATATTTCACAAACTAATTCTCCAATATGCACAAATTTTGGTGGGCATGTAGATCCATGGGTCTTCTAACTACTCACCAAAATTTAACTCAATCAGACACCGTTTGACCATCCAAACCATTCATCTACCAAAACTGCTCTATTCTGTAATGACAGCAAACCGAGCTGACAAGATATCTCTCAAATCCGATGTTTCACTCAACCAATACTCAAACAAACTTAAGACATTGAAGGGTCCTAAGCAAGGAATGTGATCACCAAGTTTGGGGTCAATCCAACTTAGTTTGAGTCACTAATTGCCTGGCTTGAAGGTAACCGGTTTAGTGCCACAAAATCTGGACAGATTTCTCATTCTTCCTTTATAACCACGGTAGCTTTCTCGCTGAGGATGGAGGCTAGGGTTTTCCTTACATGCCTCTTAGGAAACAACCTCAACCGTTGATTTAGACACCAACTCGACGATGCACAAACATTGGACTTGTGGGCTATTTTCACAGGGCACAAAGCATTACTCCACATGGAGGGCATCCCTATACAGATAAGGAACCATTTCTGAATATTCTCTGGCACCTCATCCAATAGAGCCTTGAACAAATTTGTTTGTGGTACCTAGGGGCACAATGATGCTGATTGAAACTAGGGATATGCTTTCTCTAGTTCTTTACTTAGCTGATACAACATCTTGCACTATATACGTGATTGTCCAAGATGGAATTGACTTGATAGCACATTTGGAGAAGAAGTAGCACTTGCATTGCAGGGCCAAGTTTGCTGTTTCCTTGATCAACTTTGTTCAGGGAGATCTGGTCTTCATAGTTACCAAATAGTCATTACCTAACTGAAGACTAACTTTCCCACTGGTAACTAATCAGTTGTCCCTCAACACTAAAAAGGTTCCAAATCTTCACTCTTGATAATAAAAATTGTGGTCGAAGCATACAGATGGTCGCCATTGAAGTTAGCAGAAAGGGGTCACACCAAAGAAGGTCGGTTCGTCTACGTGATCCTTATGCACCTAAAGATTGAGAACTTGGACAGAAACTCATATATACCAGGTGACCTATTGCAACACATAATATCCTGGTCCATTTATCATCCGACTGATAACTTGTTCAACCTTAAGTGTGGTGCACCTTTCTGATCCAACAAAAATGACATAAGTTGCTCACTAGATGACCGACGTCATTACAGGGACAGTCACGTTGAGTAGAGTCACTTGTCTACCATCTCTTACAGTCTATTAGTGACCTGTTCTTCAAAGGTTAACCATTAGATGACTCCAGAAGGAAGTCCTATTGCATCTGATTCAACATACAGATCTTCTACCATGATAAGGAGAGATAACCAAGGAAGAGCTCATGTGAAAATAACACATCGGTGCAGTTTTGCAATGGATCATGACTAGAAACCTCGATACCAGCGTGTGCTGAGCAGCACAACCTTGTGGCTGTAGTCCACAGGATGCCCTCGGTTTCGTCGTGGCACCATAGATTGCTAATCGTGGCACCATTACTGAACATACAACCCACACGCATTCTCACGTAGCACAAATTTGGTTGCATAAGAGCCAGCACAATGAGAAGGAGGGATAGCAACAAAGGTAGTCACAAGGTTAGGAGTCAACAAGGAAGCAATCTAAAGATCAAAACACAGCACAAGAGAACATAGCCTAATTGCCGAAGGCAACTAAGCAGGAGACTCTTGCTGAATTTCCATATACGCCTTATGTCCACCAAGTGATTACCAGATAATGATTAACTTAAGATTTGGTCTTGTCGAGCAGCAACATGAGATCAAGACTGATAAATGTCTAGAGACTTGAGAGAGTTGGGGACAAAACAAATGAGATTCAAGGGGCAAAGCCAAGGCACTGACTAGGAATTTAGTTGATAAAGCAATGATAGGATCTGCGAGGAAAAGGTTCCAAAGCCAGAGTAGATAGCGATTAGCGTTGTACCAGATCATTAGTAGGAGAAGGAGCAATGAAGTCCGACAAGGATTTCAGAGCAAGGTCCTTCCACACAAGAGTGGAACAACCACGACACATGCAAGCAAAGAAGGGAGCTAAGCTTGGGCCTAAGGTCAAGCAAAGGCATGGATAAAGGTCTTCATAGCACAACGTTCAATGGCTAGAAACCACGTGTATAGGCTCAAGCTCCTAAGAGAGAACTTAATTGAAAACGACAACCATGAGATTACCAAAACTTGGACGTTGTTCTAGGATAGCGCTCTTCAACACTCATATGCTTTCCGAGGACAAAAGGAGTGACAGCTACGGCACTACCTAGATTACGAGCATCCACACCTACATCATGGTCTTAAGCAAGCATTTTGAAATACTCAATCTAATTAGCTTAAGCGACTATTACTAAGCACAAAGCTCACACCTAACAACTAGTCACCTACAACAACACCGCTACACATATCATGCAAAACATGGTGGTAAAGTATTGTTATCTTTTATTTCCTTTTTACTGAGTAGGTGGATATCTCTACAAAACAAGTTTTACTTACATTTAGCAATTTAGTTTTCAAAGGGGTGAACCTTTTGCTAACTATTAACTTGTCATCTATTTCCTTTGGAAACAAACATATAAGGCGAAGCTAATCACACACTATCTTCAAGCACAGCTATTCAAGCGGCATGGAACTAGGCACTTTGTCTATCTTCACACAAGGAAGATAGTAGCATCACATTGGTCACAAGTTACTTAGTATTAGAACAAGGTGAGGGAAGCATATTTATGCACAAGCACAATCATGATGCATGCTTGTCCTATTTGCCCTCACAAAATTGCTAGCCTAAGGTGGCAATCACGTTCTATGTCGGTGGCATAACACATACTCTCTCGACATATAGCTAGTCGTCAGCTACATTCAATCTACGCATTCGTAGTTAGCGTACCTGTAGGCAAATTCATTGTAGCCCATCCCCACAAGAGATAAATAAGCACACAATGAAAGCAATAAACTAAGATACTCTCCATATACACCTCCCCAAATGTATATACTTTGATATCCATAGCTACCCTGATAAATATACCCGCAATTAAGTACCTTCATATATACATGTGTGTAACATGTAAATATTCTAGTAACCATAGCTAACTCTCCCCTAGACCGATAGTTGGACGGTCATGCTCTCACAACTCACACTTACCTAGGCGTAGAGGCAATTGATCCATACATTACCATTCAAGTGAACGGAATCCATACAATAGCACGCCATATGGACGACAAAAGTAAAATTTGCAAGAAGTAAACCCCCACAGTTAGTACTTAGATAGCCACCTAATAGTCCTTAACTGGGCATAAAGGAGGATGTCGCTAGCATAGTTTTGCAAATAAGTTTTGACAAATTTGCCTGTAGCTAAAGTTTTAGTTAAATTAGACTTTTTTAAAACCAAAACTTGGCTTTTAAAACTATGTACCTAACAGTATTATGCTTAATCTCGCTCTGATACCAGTTGTGACAGAACCGCCCAATTTATACATGATCAAGTATGGTTGTCCTCGCTTAACATGTTGACACGGGCATACTCTCACTTATATAAACCCGGTAGTCCACCGAGTGTCACGCAGGACCTCGGTAAATCAACATCACAACCAAGATCGCGTGATTAAGCAAATACACATCACATACGTAGAGTTGCAGCGGAAATAATATTACAAATGGTTTCACAAATAATAGTATAAGTTTGGGTTTCAAAACCGATTAGTGAAAACAACATTTGCTTTCAAAGGATTACATTGATATAAGTTCCAAATACATTGCTAGCATAAGTGACCTCCTCGGATAAAAGCATATAGATGAGAATAAATATAGAGTCACCGAGCCCATCGGCGGTTAGCCACCATCTTCAGCAGACCCAAACCTCACCTGCAACATGGTGGCATAAACCCTGAGTACTCGAATGTACTCAACTAGACTTACCCGTCATAAACTAGAAATAAAATTGACTCCAAGGAGTATGCAAGGCTTTATAAGTGGAGGTAGCTTGACAACATTTTGCATAGAAAGCGATTAACTCAATTATACAATTATAATTCTATCATCAAGTTAATTAGAACTATCCATCTCTAGATTAGCAACTATCCTGTGCCAAACATGTGGTATATCTTTTTAGAGCATACAATAGTAACCATAGCAGGTGTAGTAATTCCATGTTTATCCGAACCATCACATTCCATAATACAATTACTACGATGTTGGGACTAGCCAAGTTTCTCACTATCCGGGAGAGACGGCAATTCGAATCGATTTCAACCAGCTGGGAATTTATTCCTAACACAAACCCAGGCAAGCCAGATCAACGGTCACCTTAGGTCACCTTTGGTACAACTTAGGTCCACATTTCATGGGTCCGTACCATACCGCACAATCTAGGACACCAGATGCTAGGACGTTCAGGCCTAGCCTGCCCTTGGGCTCAGTCTGATCACCCCCCGCAAGGAGCGCACAACAGAACGGGTCCCACCCTGAGTTGAGCTACTCGACTTCACGGTCGGAATGAGTTATCCGGCCAGCTAAGTGATAGGCATGCGTTCAATCTTGTCAGAAGCACCAACAACGGTACGGTCCTTACTCGACACAGACGGAATCACATGAGTCAACCTACACATAGACTTCGCCCGGCCTCGATTTTCTTTTACTCCATGGTTCTGTTCCACGATAGCAAATATAGCCAACCGTGCTCCGGTATCCACCTATATCTCGCAGGTGACAGGACATCACCCGACTTCTACTGGTCTAAGCATGGCTAAGCATATATTCGATCTTGGACCTATACTGGTTAAAGGTGTAATATCTGGACAAGGAATGTATATGCATCAAGTGGTTCCATTCAACTCTTATAACCTAATGTATCAATCATAAGTACTTAAGTAATCATTTGTAAAATACTGGGAGACTTAGAATGCTTCGGGGCTTGCCTGGGATCCGACACAAGTCAGTTCAGTTAGCTTGCACCGACTTGGTGACATCTCTGGTCCTAGCACTTGCTTAGTCCTTCCATCTTCGGGATAGATCCACCAAACACCGTCTTCAGGTTTGACTCCACATCACATCCTTCACGTGGTTCATCTAGCATACCTAAATGAGATGCAAGATGCATGTGTATAAATACATGGAAGTGCAATAGACAATGCAGCGCATGCAGTAAGTAAGACAAGCACAAGGTTACGTTAACATGCACAAGCACTTCGCATTGCTTACTTTAAATATCGCACAATTTATCATGCCACGATAGCAAAGAAGATGACAACACCAAGCATGACACAAGTTTCCCAAGATCTTAGGTACTCTAACTCAACCATCATCAAAGGTATGAGCCACACTTAGCAATATACAAGCAAACAACTATAATTGGAATCTGTCAATTTTTGGACAGGCAAATAGCAGCAACAAGATTTAGCTATAACTAGAGTTACACAAATCCAAATGACTTGAAAGAAGACATTCTGGAAAGCTTATGAAATTTTCGACAATTCATATTTAATCATCTTAGCATGATTCTCAAGTTAACTAAGTCAAATATACCCATTTACGGAAACTGATCTAAACAACACAGAGAGTAATCAATTCTGTAACCCAAATTTAAATAGGCAAAACTCACAAACTACTTGGCCAAATACGACCAAATTTTAACAAAATCTAGATACATGAATTATCTACAACTTTGTTATTATCACCAAAAACTCATTCAAATCCTAACTAGATCAAACACTAGCATCTTTTAGATCTGCTCAGAATAAAATTAAAACTTGACAGAAGAATTAAAAGTTATGTAACTCCTAAACTATCAGGCCTATGGTCTTACAATTTGAACACAAGCAAGATTATAAAATTTTCTACAACTTTTGTATTCGCTACAACCATAGCAAACATCATTTACACCACGAAAATAATTGCACAATCAAAACTGCAAATCCAGCCCAACAGCAGTGGTATAGAAAACTGATAGCAGCTTTAGAGAAGCATAACTGGAGTTCTTGACCTCCAACAAACATGAACCATAACTTTTTGAAAAGCTTAGGAAGTTACCTACAACTTTCTTATTCTCATATTAAGATGATTCTATAGTTAGAAGGGTCAATTAATCCAATAATTGCATCTCTGTCCAAAACATAGACAGAAACTGACATGCCACTTTAAACAGCTATAAATGGAGTTATATATGTCCAATAAATGTGGTTCTAGACTTTTTAGAAAGCTTGTCAAATTCTAAACAACTTTGTTGTGAACACCTCAAGCTAATTATACTATTAAGAAGGCCTCACAGTAAGAACAAGGAAACCCCTCTCTGGGTTTGGGCAGAAACAGCCACTGAGATTCAAGCAATTATAACTCAAGATCTACTTAACCAAAATTTATGATATTTATCTTTTGACAAGCTTAATAAAAGTACTAAAACTCATGTATTGTCATCAAATCATGATTCATAACTTAACTGAGCCAATTAATTCAAACATGCAGAACTATTCAGAATAGGAGCAAATCAAAACAGGGCATTTGTTATTTTTATAACTCTTAAACTATAAATCCTAAACCCCTGAAATTTTTACCAAACAACAACAATCACCTTAGTAGCACTCCAAAAAATTTTCACATTTATTTGAGCAAAAAAACTGCAGTTATGAAAAAGACAAGACATGGCAAGTATCAAGAACCTAGCTGCATATATCTATTTTTACAGCACAATATTTAAACTAAAATATGCCATATTATCGATCTAGTGCATAGAGAATTTTACAAGGATTCCAAAAAGTCCACATTTGTTATTTTACGATTTTTCTACTAATTATTACGATTTTCCAAAGTTTAGCACAGAAATCTACAAAAGAAAAGATTAATCCGAAAAAAGGAAAATACTTTTGCATTAGGAACCCTGGAAATCTTAGAAACCAACAAAGCCCATATATGTAAATATATGTGTCTGGCATTTATGCAAAGTGAACACATGAAAAAACTTCTATTTCCGATTTACTCCCTCTTCTTCTTCCTCTGGACGCTGGACGCAGGAAACGACGGCCGCGGTCGGGGGGGTCACCAGGGAGGTGGCCGGGCTGTTCATCGGCGAGGAGCAGGCCAAGGTTGAGGTGCACCGGTCGACGAGGTGTGCTGGCAGCCGGCCTGATGATGCCATGGCCAGGCCACGGCTGGCCGGGCTCGGCAACACCAAGCTACGGCCGACCGGGCTCGGTGCAGTGAACGGCGAGGCGCGACGAGTCGAGGCCGCGGTGGCTGGCTGGGGTCCTGCTATGGCTAGTAGCGGCGGGCAGAGCAGCTGGAGGAAGGAGGAGGAGAGGGAGAGAAATGCTAGCACCAGCGCCGTCTTGCCCAGCTCGGCCATGGCACTGGCAGGGAGAGGCAGAGAAGAGAGGGAGAGGGAGAATGGAGAGGGAGTGAGTGGAGAGGAAGGTGCTGGTCCTGGACTTAAGCACGGCAAGGTGACAGCGAGGGCAGCACAGGCGAACCACGCGGCACTTGCAGTCTGCAAACATACCACTTAAACTCATATTTCGTGCCTCCGTAACTCCTAAACCACGACGAGTTAGCAAAAACTCTATTAATAAAAGTTGTAGATCTACGCGACATCTCCAACTTTTCTTAAAGCATCAAAGTCTGATTCGGCCTGGTTGGAGAGATACAAGGCTCCAAAGAAGGGTAAACGAAAACTAAAATCTCAGTTTCAGTCCATTAAGGACTTAGCCAAATTTTTGAGCTCCAAAACAACCATGGATTCCAACTTGAGGGCTCGGTTTGACTTGCTTCAAAGCTGATCTAGCTCTTGACCATTAAACAAAGTTTGTTCTACTCTACTCAAACTTCAACTTTGATTTAAGGTGCAACTCCATGCAAGCACTATAAGTGATTGGTCAACACAGGTCAAAGTAGCATCACGGTAAAGCTTAAATCCAAGTTTTAGACCGATGGAGGTATTTTCTTGTCCTCCGCTCAACACGAACCCTTCATGACTTTTATTCACAAGTGTAAGTAGAGTTGTTTGAGCAAGGTTGCAATGTTTGTTTGTCATTACATGTTCTTATTCACCTAATAAAGTAATTCTGGCGAGGACATAACTTGTCATTCCATGTGATTTCTTGATTCCAAACTTTATGAAACTTTTCCAATCATCCATGTGGGTGGAAATTGATGTGAGGCACATGAAAGAAGCACCCTCAACATTACTTAGGTATATATCTGAAAAGGGCCAATAAGCAAGCAAAGGTGTGTTGCCCAAGTTTAAGTTGGAGCCCGCTCTTGTAGAATTGGTCTTGACACCGTCATCACCACTTAACATGTCATGTTTGAGCTCAACCCATTGCTTAACTGGTGGCAAACACCTGGGGTGTTACACCCAGAGTCATGGTGCTCAAGTTCTGCATGTTGTGAAGGATGGTGATGATACTTGCATATTTCTTTTGTGGTAGAACGGAGATGATCTTCCTCACAATGTCCACATCATCTAGCTTTAATAATCCTATTGAATGGAGCTCATTGATAATTAGATTCAATCGAGAAAACATATCACAAACAAGCTCATCATCATTCATAGCAAAGGAATCATAATTTTGCTTAGCTAGACAATGTTTTTGCTCACAGACATTACTTGTGCTGTCATGGAGCTCTTGGAGTTTTAACCAAATTTCATGTGCCGTATTTAAGATGAACACTTGGTTAAACACATCCATGCTAAATGATTCAAACAAGCAATTCTTAGCTCTAGCATTAAAATGCATTTCCTTTTCATCACTCTTTGTTGGCTTTTCAAGATTCTTAATGGGTTTCATCCCGTCACGAGTGACTCTCCATACACCTAAATCAACCGTCTCAAGGTGGCAAGCCATTCTAGCTTTATAGTAGAGGAAGTTAGTGCCATCAAATTGTGGAGGCCTAGTGGTATCCATCCCAACCACTCTACAATAGCGTTGCTCGACGGCAGTTAAGCCAAAGGTCCAAATATGAGCCAACCGGCTCTGATACCAATTCAAGGGACTGTGACGCCTAAGAGGGGGTGAATTAGGCAACTTAAAAATTCTTACTTCAAACTATGGCCTCTTTTTCTAACCCTAGCAAAACCTATGCAAAAGATAAACTATCTAGATGTGCAACTATAGTTTTACTAGTGTATTGCTATCTCTACCGCAAACTTAGTAAAGTAATCAATGTAAATGCAAAAGCTAAAGAGTAGGGTAGAGATATGCAAACTCCTGTTGTGGGGGTATGGCCCTCGGTATCCTCAAGACAAGACATGGGCCGCACCATCGGAGGTGGCCTAGCCCACAAGATCAAGGCGTGCACGGTGCTACTCAACGTGCACCACAAGACATTGTATAGTACCAAATAGGCTACTTTACTTGTAACCCTACCTCCTCTAGAGTATATAAGGAGAGGTAGGGGTCCCCTAGCGATCAGGATGAATCATCTCATTGACATACAACAATACAATCAGATGCAGGATGTAGGTATTACGCCTTCACGGCAGTCGAACCTAGATAAAACCTCGTGTCTGTCTTGCGTCACCATCTCGTTCGTAGCTTGCGCACCTATCTACCGATAATCTACTACCTTGGGCATACCCCTAGATAGACTGCCGACCATATTTCGTTGCCAGTGGTGTGCTAGGTAGGGGGTGTGCGTACTGCTCTCCAGACGAACAAGATGGTCATCATCCCTGGTTCCATGGCTACACCGAACGGCCTCACGTTCACCATCGGCTAGATCACCTGGACCACTGGCTCCGACAACTTCATCGCCATGACCACGGAGGAGGCGTAGATCCAATCTGCGTCGACCACTGCTTCACCAGCATTAGCTATGGCTCCAACCACGTTGGATCTAGCTCTAGCCACACCAGCATCGTCTTCAGCCATGCTGACAACCCGTCGTTTGCTTCCTCGCTACAAAGAGAGGCAGATCGACAACACCGACCTGCTCGACTCCATCGATTAGGTCGGCACCAAGCTTGCTAAAACCCTAGCTCTGGTAGATTCGATTCAAAATCAACTTACCAAGTAGGTAACCACTACCCACAATAGTTCTACCCGACCAGCTCGGGCCAGTCATCCTGCATGACTCGGTACGGATCTCGTGGTCACGTCTACTCCTGAAGGGCGCTCCATTTGTCACCGACCAGCCCCCACAACTGGTCTCTGGCTCTCTGAGTGCGAAGCCTTGATGGAGAATTACCAGGCTCAGCCCTACGGCCTATGAAACACTGCTTCCAACTACGCGTACAATATACAACGCTGCTTGGATCTGTGTTTTATACACTAGACGCTCTGTCCAAAGCTAAGTCATGCTTTAATATTTTCCTAAATATTCTCCAATCTCCGTATATTGCCATGATATTTCTCCGAACTATTTTCTCCATATTTGCTCTCCAAACGATTTTCCAAACCCTCAAACAGTCCCGTTGATGCTCGAACGCCTCTAGAGACGGCTCTGTCTCCGGCTCCTCCCTACACGTGCACGAGCATCTGCCCTTTGTATTATGGGTGGTCGGCAGCGGCTCCTTAGTCATGCCTGTTCCTCCTACACGTGCACGGGCTCCGCGCTCGATGCTATGGACTATGGGCTAGCTAGGGCTGGAGACTCAGCTACACACTAACTGGTCGGGCGGTTTATATTAAACATAAATATATTTTCATGCCAACTGATCACCGAACTGCATATGTCGTTTCATCACCATTGCTGATTTTTCTCTAGAGTTTATTTATTTGTGCATCATGTACTACCCGTTCTACATGTTTGCATTATAGGATCATCGTCCAAGTGATCGAATCACCTGGTGCTCAGACTTCTCCACCAATCAACTGGTTGGACTGCTTGGTTCATGGACTCCGTCACCGACTAGTTGATCGGACTGTTCGCCGATCATTTCTACTCAATGTTCACTTTGCCGCCGACCAGTCGACCAGAATGTTCGTCACTCGTGCTTCATCGCCAGTTACGTCGGTTACTCCTCAGCCCTTAGATTCTTTGTGCTCGAGGACTAAGTGGGCACACTTCACCGCACGGACGTCGTTAGCTATGTTGGTGCTCGGAACTCACCGCCTACGCTGGGTACTCCTCGGTGCTCGGTCATCGCCAGCTACGTCAGGGACTCCTCGATGCTCGGACATCACCGACTACACTGGGGACTCCTCGGTGCTCAGACATCGCCGCCTACGCCGGGGACTCCTTGGTGCTCGGTCATTGCTAGTGATGCCAGGGATTCCTCGCTCCTTGGTGCTCTGTCATCGCTAGCGACGTCGGGGACTCCTCGCTCCTCGGTGCTGGGACATCGCCACCTATGTCGAGGACTCCTCGGTGCTCGGACATCGCCACACGGACGTTGTTAGCTACGTCGGTGCTCGGACCTCGCCGCCTATGCTGAGGACTCCTCAATGCTTGGACATTGCCACCTACATCGAGGACTCCTCGATGCTCGGACATCGTCGCCTACACCAGGGACTCCTCGCTCCTTGGTGCTCGGTCATCGCTAGCGTCACTGGGGACTCCTTGCTCCTCGGTGCTCGGTCATCGCCAGCGACACCGAGGACTCTCCGGTGCTCGGTCATCGCCAGTGACACCGGGGACTCCTCGCTCCTTGCTCCTCGGTGCTCGGACATCGCCGCCTATGCTAGGGACTCCTCGGTGCTTGGACATCATCGCCTATGCTAGGGACTCCTCGGTGTTCGATCATCGTCAGCGACGCCGGGGACTCCATGCTCCTCGGTGCTCAGTCATCGCTAGTGGTGCTGGGGACTCCACATTCCTCGATGCTTAGACATTGTCGTCAACACCGGGGACTCCTCGCTCCTCGGTGCTCGGATCTTGTTACGTCTTGTCGGTGTGCTATTAAGCTGCTCCATGCTGTTTGGATCAGGGTGATGATCTTGGGTAGCACATTTAGGGTCTTGATATGCACATGTCAAACAACGTCAATAAGCTTTTAGACTTCTTTTTCTTTGACCCTGCTACAAGATTCATTCTTCATCTTCCAGCAGGCTCAGGGACTAAGTGGGCACACTTCACCTTGCGGTGAATGTGCTTGTTCTCATCTCGAGGCTACGCCCGGGGAATGGCTGCCTACTTGGTTGGTCTTCTACTTTCTGACCCTGGCACCACGTGACTACGTCACCTACTATCAGGCTCAGGGACTAGCTGTGGGGGTATGGCCCCCGATATCCTCAAGACAAGACATGGGCCGCACCATCAGAGGTGGCCCAGCCCACAAGATCAAGGCGTGCATGGCGCTGCTCGGCGTGCACCGCAAGACATTGTATAGTACCAAATAGGCTACTTTACTTGTAACCCTAACTCCTCCAAAGTATATAAGGAGAGGTAGGGGTCCCCTAGCGATTAGGATGAATCATCTCATTGACATACAGCAATATAATAAGACGCAGGACATAGGTATTACGCCTTCACGGTGGCCGAACCTAGATAAAACCTCGTGTCTATCTTGCATCACCATCTCGTTTGTAGCTTGTGCACCTATCTGTCGATAATCTACTACCTTGGGCATACCCCTAAGTCACACTTTAATATTTTCCTAAATATTCTCCAATCTTCGTATACCGCCATGATGTTTCTCTGAACTATTTTCTCCATATTTGCTCTCCAAACGATTTTCCAAACCCTCAAACAGTCCCGTTGATGCTCGGACGCCTCTAGAGACGGCCCTATCTCCGGCTCCTCCCTACACATGCACGAGCATCTACCCTCTACGTTATGGGTGGTCGGCAGCGGCTCCTTGGTCACACCTGTTCCTCCTACACGTGCACAGGCTCCGCGCTCAATGTTATGGACTATGGGCTAGCTAGGGCTGGAGACTCAACTACACACTAACTAGTCAGGCGGTTTATATTAAACATAAATATATTTTCATGCCAACTGATCGCTGAACTACATACGTCGTTTCATCACCATTGCTGATTTTTCTCTAGAGTTTATTTATTTGTGCATCATGTACTACCCGTTCTACATGTTTGCATTGCAGGATCATCGTCCAAGTGATCGAATCACCTGGTGCTTGAACTTCTCCACCGATCAACTGGTCGGACCGCTTGGTTCATGGACTTCATCGTTGACCAGTTGATCGGACTATTCGCCGATCGTTTCTACTCAATGTTCACTTCGCCGCCGACCAGTCGACCAGAATGTTCGTCACTCGTGCTTCATCACCAGTTACATCGGTTACTCCTCGGCCCTCGGATTCTTCATGCTCGAGGACTAAGTGGGCACACTTCACCACATGGACATCGTCAGCTATGTCGGTGCTCAGACATCGCCGCCTACACTGGGGACTCCTCGGTGCTCGGACGTTGCCACCTACGTCGAGGACTCCTCGGTGCTTGGTCATCGCTAGCAACGCTAGGGACTCCTCGCTCCTTGGTGCTCTGTCATCACCAGCGACGCCAGGGACTCCTTGCTCCTCGGTGCTCAGACATCGCCGCCTACATCGGGGACTCCTCGGTGCTCGGACATCGCCACACGGACGTCGTCAGCTACGTCGGTGCTCGGACCTCGCCGCCTACACCGAGGACTCCTCGGTGCTCGAACATTGCCGCCTACATCGGGGACTCCTCGGTGCTCAGACATCACTGCCTATACTAGGGACTCCTCGCTCCTCGGTGCTCGGTCATCACTAGCATCACAGGGGACTCCTTGCTTCTCGGTGCTCGGTCATCGCCAGCGACACCGGGGACTCCTCGCTCCTCGGTGCTCGATCATCACCAGCAACACCGAGGACTCCTTGCTCCTCACTCCTCGGTGCTTGGACATCACCGCCTATGCCGAGGACTCCTCAATGCTCGGACATCATCGCCTACACCAAGGACTCCTCGGTGCCTGGTCATCGTCAGCGACGCCGGGGACTCCTCGCTCCTCGGTGCTTGGTCATCGCCAGCAACACTGGGGACTCCTCGCTCCTCGGTGCTCGGATCTTGTTACGTCTTGTCAGTGTGCTATCAAGCTGCTCCATGCTGTTCGGATTAGGGTGCTGATCTTGGGCAGCACGCCTAGGGTCTTGATACACACATGTCGAACAACGTTGACAAGCTTTCAGACTTCTTTTTCTTTGACCCTGCTACAAGATTCATTCTTCATCTTTCGGTAGGCTTGGGGACTAAGTGGGCACACTTCACCTTGTAGTGAATGTGCTTGTTCTCATCTCGAGGCTATGCCCAAGGACTGGCGGCCTGCTCGGCTGGTCTTCTACTTTTTGACCCTAGCACCACGCGACTACGTCACATACTGTCAAGCTCAGGGACTAGCTGTGGGGGTATGGCCCTTGGTATCCTCAAGACAAGACATGGGCCGCACCATCAGAGGTAGCCTAGCCCACAAGATCAAGGCGTGCACGGCGCTGCTCGGCGTGCACCGCAAGACATTGTATAGTACCAAATAGGCTACTTTACTTATAACCCTACCTCCTCCAGAGTATATAAGGAGAGGTAGGGGTCCCCTAGCGACCAGGATGAATCATCTCATTGACATACAGCAATACAATCAGACATAGGACGTAGGTATTACGCCTTCACGGTGGCCGAACCTAGATAAAACCTCATGTACTGTCTTGCGTCACCATCTCGTTCGTAGCTTGCGCACCTGTCTACCGATAATCTTCTACCTTGGGCATACCCCTAGGTAGACTGCTGACCATATTTCATCGACGACTTCGGTTTTTTTACCGAGGTATCGAGAAGCGTGCAAGCTTCCCCCTAGCCCTCGTTGGAGCCCCTTGCAAGGAATCCCTCGCAAGGGCCAAGCTCCTAGTCAGGTAACTCCGTGGATAGCCTCGAGCCTTCCCCACGTGCAAGTGGGTCTCCGACATGCCTTTCGGCAAGCCTCTCCTGAATGCTTCCCGCCGTCTTCACTATCAAGCTTTCGGCCGAAATGCCACGGGCCTTGTTCCCTCTGGTACACGGTGGCGGCCACACCACAAACGCGGTTGGTGTGATCTCGCAAGACTTCAAGCCCCTCCGATGTACAACACTTGTGCTCGCAAGCACAGGGTGGCAAGAGGTATGCAAACCTCACTAAACACTAGGCATACACCTAGAGCAAGCGCATAAGCGGTAGTCTAATCAACCTAAGCACTTCGCAAAAAGCACTTATGCTAATCACCTAATAAAACACTAAGCACTATGCATGCGAAGATCACTAAAATGGTGTATCTACACCTTTGGTATGTTTTTTCAGCTCCACTCTACTCAAATGGCCGATTGGGGGTTGTATTTATAAGCTCCACTGAGAAAGTAGCGGTTGGGGTCGAACTCCCACGAAACTGCTACTGACCGGATGCTGAATCGTCCTGACTGGACGCATCCGGTCGTCCCGACCGTTGAGCCGGCGATTTACTGATTAGACGTTGGCCAGCGTCCGGTCGCCTGCCACCAGACGTGTTCGGTCGTAGATGCGCCGCTCTGGAATCTTACTGTACTCGATCGAACGCTGTTGTCCTACGTTCGGTTGGTTGCCACCAGCGTCCGGTCCAGTGTCTGGTCACCTGTCTACCGAGTCCTCTGCCCAACGTCCAGTCGCTTGTCCAGCGTTCAGTCACCTTAGTGAACTCGTTTCTTCGTGATCTTGCGTACGGCTTGGTTCCAATCTTCGTGCTTGGACTTTGCTTGATATCTTGGGTCTTCTCTTATGCTTCTAAGGTCTTTCTTAAGGTGTTGATCATCGGATCATCACATCGCCTTCGTCCAAGTCACGTCTTGCACCCTATTGAACTACAAAATAAACACTTGCACATTTATTAGTCTAATTTGGTTGTGTTGGTCATCAAACACCAAAATCCAAAGTAAATGGGCCAAGGGTCCATTTTCCTTACAAATGGCATGGAGATGATGTCGAGCTGGCTCACGCTGATGAGTCTATGAGCATCGCAATAGCCGATCTAGTCTTTTGAGAACTAGGAGATTTTGAATGCTTTTCTGGCAAATTATGGGAAGGAGGCTTCATTAAAATCAGCAATGAAATATAACAGCCGATGCAAGCAATCGGCTCTAAGAGTTTGTTTTAGTAAAGTCACGGCTTCACATCGGCCATTGGATTAAGAAAAAATAAGCATTAGTCCTAGAGATGGGTTTAGGCCGACGTATGTGAATGCTAAGCCGAATCATAAGTGCGATTCAGAGTTGATAGATTTCTTGAAGGAGTTCTGTTTTGCTTGAAGGGATGCTTAACCTAGGTTGATCAAATCGTTTAACCTTTGGTATGAAAAGTTCTACGGCAAAATATTTAAAGGGGTGTTATCCTAGCATTTGATCAACTTTGATAGCCGATTCATTCAGTCATCGGCTCTGATAGCCGTAGGTATCGCCTCTAGTTCAAAAAATGAAAAATCTTCAAAGACATAAAAGCCGATACGATACGTATCGCCTCTAGAGCAAGAAATAAAAACAAAAACAGTCATACACAAGGGCATTGCACTGAAACACATTCATGAAAGAACATGAGTCTTTGTTCACAGGTTTACCCTAAGTACAATCTAATCGAAGACCTTGTTCACCATATCCTGAGCAGATGTAATGTCTACTATGGCCTCCACTGCCATAACAAATTCTTCGAGCAGGTCCTCATGTCCCTCAGGGCCATCACCCGTCGGGAAGCCAACCTCCATGGCATGGAGGTCATACCCGATCTGGACCTACACTGCGGTTAGCGCCACCGATGCGCCATGACGAATGCCATGGAGGGCGATCTCCTGAGCGCGGGCCAAGATGTCTTGGAGGCGAGCATTGATGAGGGAACCCCGAGCATTGATGGCATCTGCGGCTACATTTACCGCCAATTGGAGAGACTCCGACTACATCGTTAGGGCTAGCGATCACAGAAGACTATCAAGATAAAGACGGTAAAAATCAAAATAGAAGCATTCAAGGAACTCATCTTACCTGCCACCATGGTGTCAGACTCAGCCAGCCATGCTCGAATGGCACTGGCCTCCTCCTCAGCCGCATTAAGGACAGCTTGGAAGACCCCTAGATGGATCTCAAGCTAGCCATTTTTTCCGAATCGCCTTGGAATAGCGGTCCTTGGCCACCCTCCATTCTCGGAAGAAGCGCTGGGCATCGTCGCCGTTATACGAGTTGGAAGAGTCCGACGATGAAGCTGGTGCGGAAGATGCAGCGTTAGAGGGCTTGCTAGCCTTGGGGAGAGGGTGAAGGCTGTCATTCATGATGAACCTATAGGCGAGTCAAAAAAAATCATCATCATGAACGAAGGATGTCAATCTTACCTCATGCGTCGAAGGCGCTGGTTCATCAGCATGTTCTCCTTCGGGACCTCCTCCGCCACGCGCTTGTCGCGGTTCTCTTCGCCAGCCATGAAGTTGATCTAATCTACAGGAAGAGAGAAAGGCCGCTATAGAGTTCTATGAGGGTGAAGAAAAGCAAAGAAATAGGAACGGTTGCAAGTGCGGATGTATTCAAGATCGGAGCCCTCGATCAGTATTTGAAGCCACGAGACGAAGGGGTGGACGCCTCGGGTCGTGCAAAAGGCAACCACAATTAATAGGAGGCAAAGCGTCACCTTGCTAATACCAAAGAGACTACGGTGCTAGATGACTAAGGATAGAAGATCGAAGGGCTCTCTTAATAAAGGCTATGTTTTCAAACCTGAATGGGATTAAGACCGGGAGTTTGGAATCGGCTATTTTCAAAATCGGCTCTTTAGCTAGAACAAAGATGACCAATCGACTGTGATAGTTTTTTAGCCTCTTGCTTGTTCGAATTCCCCTTGGTCAAAAGAGTTTTACGATCAAACAGACTTCTCTAAGCCTATTTCACCTTCAGGACCTGATCTTCAAAAATGGAAAAGGGAAATAAGACTCTGGAGAAGGTTGGGGATGGGTTACGCTTGATGGCCAAGAGAAAAGATCTGATATGGTCGCCTTATGAACTTATGCATAGACATAATGCAGTCCTTCCTTGGGAAGTTTAAACTAGATTGAGGTGTGTTACATTGCAGAATGATTTGTCAGCCGAAGTCTACGAGGATCTTGTGATAGATGACTTAGAGGATTTGAGTTGCCTTTGGCTGCGTGCTCTTGAAAACATTGAAGCCCATAAGCTGAGGATTGCAAAATATTCCAATTAAAAGGTCAAGAATCAGCAATTTTCTAAAGGAGATTTGGTCTGGAGAGTAAAATTGTCGATCGGGTCAAAGGACAGCAAGTTCGGCAAATGGTCACCAAATTGGGAAGGACCTTATCGGATCAAGCGTTGTGTGCCTGGTAGTACTTATATTTTGGAAACACTGAAAGAAGAAGAAGAATTCGGCAGAGCAATCAAATGGGGAATATTTAAAGGAATATTACCCTAGCGTTTGGATTAATACTTGACAACCAATTTGCTCAGTTGTCGGCTCTAATAGCCGATACCAGAAGGGTATCGCCTCTAGTGCGAAAACAACCCCGAAGGGGTAAAAGCCGGCATAATGTGTATCGCCTGTAGGAGCAAAGTAAACACAGACAAAGTGATGCATATAGCATGAAGTACGAAACAAAAGAAAAATCACTCAAGATGGAGAAATTGTTTGCTAATATCACCTATTACAAACTACGGGTCGGAAAACACTTTGGCTACTATATCATCGGCTTGGGAGATAAAGGCTACGGAGTTAGCAACACTAAAGAAATCCTCAATTAGGCGTTTGTAATCCCTAGGGTGCGCCGCGGCTGGAAAACCATGGGGAAGGAACCGAAGTTTGTGGCCAGAATGGGCTTGTGCAGAAGCCAACGCCATGGCGGCACCATGGTGAACGCCATGCAAGGCGACCTCCCTAACATAGTTTGGAATGCTGTGTAGATGAACCATCGGGATGGCGCCTCTACCAATGACGAATCCCGACGTGTGCTCTGCAACCAATCGGAGGCTCTCTAGTTGGGCAGACAAATCTAAAAAGATTCAAAGGAGAGATGATCAGGATCTTGAGGATGAAGTTGAAAGAAAGCAAAGGTTATGACAGATATCTCACCCGTGATTCTGGCCTTAGCCTTGGCCAACCTATCCTCCACCGAATCGGCCTTGGGAGGTGATCGACACCGAACCATGGCTAGGGCCGATTCTATGAGGGAGAGACATTCAGCGAGACCCTAGCCATGCCTATCAATGGAGGCAAGCAGATCGTCATTGTCAATCCATCTCCTTTGATAACAAGGGAGCTGGCAATGAGTTGTTAATGAAGAGGACCCTAAAGGCCAAATGGAGTCGGCCCTATTCCTCGAAGCAGTGGGGGCATCACGAGTTGTACCCTCCTGACGATGAACGCGCTGACGCGATGATGTAGGTCCGTTGAGGGCCTCCTCAGCAAACCTCTTGTTGTTCTCCATGATCTCAAACCTACGGAAGAGCATGAACTATACAAAGGATGTAGAAGGTTTGAGATGAAGCGAGTTGTTTTTCGATCCCCAGACGTGGCCCGTATATATAGCCTGGGAAGGTGAGGAGATAGATTTCGTCGAGGTGTAAAATTGAAATCAAATACAGAAATGGATCGAGGCTCTAGAAATTCGAGGACATATAATGAAGAGATAACAGATTTGGACTTATTGCTTCCCCAAGTTACAGAATATCGTGGGATGGATACAAAAGATTTACATTGACCAGCAATCAGCCCACCAAGGTTTCTTTGGATTAAAGGGAGTTTGAATCCCCACAGGGCCGAAAGTCATCATAAACCGAGTCACATCGGCCCATTAATAAAATTGTGATAGAGAAGGGGAAAAGCCGCCTGCCTAACAGATGCCCAGCTGATTTCTCGGTGATTGGGAAACCGCTGGAAAGAAGCTTGTGGCTTTCTCGATGGGCACTTGATTGAGCAAACAAGGGGAAGGTGTCCACACATTTTAGCCCTTGCAAACACTAGAACAGCTCTGCGAGCATGGAGAGAAGACCCAGGCGATATCACAAGGATTCTTTTAACCATAGTAGCTGATTCTCTTGCTTGACAAGGTGCTAAGATGAGTGACACTAAGAATTTTTCTAACCGCTCAAGATCTTCATAGCAAAAAGATAGACCATGGAGGGTCCAGTGGAGTTGAAAGCACTCGAGGAGGCAGATAGAAGAGAAACATGGCTGAATCATTGAGTTGCTCTCACCAGGGTCAGATAGACATTTTATAGTCAGCCTAGAAGGATAAATCCAAGTGCCCATGAAGCAATGATGCTCTCGTAAAAGTTTTAAAGCATGGGCTCATGAGCTGACATAGACAACGATAAATAGTAGACCCCAGATCAAGATTCTTTACCGTGATTGTGGACCTATCGGGGACACAGACGTGATAATTTTGGAATAAAATTACTTTTATCCCAAAATTGGGGGGCATGTGTTTACACCAAAATTTAGAAGAAGAGTCACAGGGCCTCGAAAGCTCCCAAGATCATGTCATCAAGGAATCAATTACGTGCAGATCGAAACTAGCTGATTCGAATGCAGCACTGGAATTGGCTTTCTTCAGGCAGCGCCAGCAGATAACGTCAAAGGCTACGATCAGCGCCGGGACAAGACATGTTGGACTCTACAAAAAGGGAAAGATTAGAGTCCAAGTTATCTTAAATTAGGAATATTTTCTCTTAGGGCCAAAGATTGTGATGTCATGCTTAGATAGGAGTCATGCGTAGGTCTCGGGTATAAATATCAAACCCCGGCTATTGTAAAAGACACACAATTAATCAAATACAAGCTATTTACTTTTTCAGATCTGGCCACCCCTTAGGAGTAGGAGTAGAGTAGATATCAATGAGTTCTTCAGCAAGTACGGTTGCATCGATCCGGTCGACCTCCACTGCTTGTCTGTAAGTACCGTCATGGCTTACACCTCTGTTCATATGGCTGCATCGATCCGGTCGACCTCCACTATGACTCTAGTATAAGTTAGTTATCGATTCTTGTCTAGTTCAAGTAAGGCTGCATCGATCCGGTCGACCTCCACTGCTCGAACTAGATTAAGGTCAAGTTATCGGCTCTATCTAAGGGTGGCATTCCTTCGAATAGATTCATTAAGTTACCGATATTGCTTATTGCTTCCAATGTTTATTTAATTATAGCAATATCACTTCGCCCGATTGAGATTGATCTAGATCGACCTTATATCTTGTTTAACCCATCATTTGATAATCTAAATTGATCTAATTTGTACTTTAAACGATGAGTTATATTTTTATCGGTTGTTTTATATCAATCTTGATCGTGCGTAGCGTGCGGTTAAGGCATGTCTGATTTTGAGTAGATCTATTGGCTAGCGAAAACTATTTTATGACCCGTTATCACAGCCTGTGTGATTCTGCCTCACACCCCACTGTTAGCACCGTGGAGTGGAGATCGTTATTTGGTAGATTTGTTTCTGAGAGTGCATGACCTTAACTATGCGCTATGCCTGAATTGGCTGTTTTAGCCGATATCGAACGCTTTCACAAATAGTTCGCATCACAAGATCGTTGAAGTAGGGATAGGTTGAAAGATGTGTTAGCCCCATGATCTTATTATTGTATTATGGCCTGCATAATTCTGTCTCATGCCCCACTGATATTAGTAATAAGTTAGGGTCGTCGAGTCTATTTTTGTTTCTACGGCCTGCATGATTCTGCCTCATGCCCCACTGGTCATAGCGATAGATGAGATCTAATATGTTCATTAGATTTATTTTTATTAAATGATTGAATGATGATGAGTTGTTTCTTTTACATAAAAAGAGGTTCGGT
This sequence comes from Miscanthus floridulus, assembly GCF_019320115.1. NCBI lineage: Eukaryota > Viridiplantae > Streptophyta > Magnoliopsida > Poales > Poaceae > Miscanthus > Miscanthus floridulus. Next base: position 75,885,304 of record NC_089581.1, read on the forward strand.
TACTCGCAGTCATTGGCTTAGCATGAACTAATTATTGTTGACATCTTATTGACATTGACCAATATTTATCTAAATAATGATATTCATCATGAATGATAACCGATTCTTCTTACATAACCCTATGAGCTTTAACTGATTTATTCTTATGAATATGCTAGGATCGACTATTTAGTCGATCTCCTTTCATATCGGCTCTCAGAGCCGCACATTCGGAACTGTCCGGTAACACCGGCACGTTCCGCCCTAAATTACTGATAAACTTTCTCTCCTTGTCAATTGCATGGTCAAATTGACTGGCACGTCTCGGGAGGAGCGTACAGGATCGACCACCCCTGCGCTGAAGCTAGGCGGATCTCCAGCTCCATCGAGCGGACCCTTCCGGCTTGCTCGTGTGACCTCGGTACGGGACGAAATTCCGTGTGGACAGCAAGTTTCAGGTCTAGCATAGGATCACTGAATTAATAAGCTAATGCTAGAAAACTATGCAGGCAAGTAATGATTACTTGGAGATTGGTCACTGATGGGATGGTTGAGATGCTGCTACTTTCTCTTGCCACTTCTACTTGGCGAGATGACCTGCAAGCTGCAAATGGAATGACTTGCTACAGATCGGAGAAGAATACCATTGTTCCAACAAGCTACATAGAAGAATTTCAAGTGACAGCACAGCACCAAAATGGTGAAGATGACCAGCTGAGACAGGCCACCTTTTACCCAAAATACCGACCATGTCATTGGTGATAGGATTTACCTGTCTGCAGCAAATTTCCACTTTTGATATATTTTTTGTGGTAGACAGAAACATGGAAGACTAAGAGGAATATCTTCAAATAAAAAAAATGCAAAATTGATTTTGTCGGACAGTGAACAGTGGTAGACGAAGGCCTAAAACTAAAACTAAAGTTACTCTGAAACACAAGACTAAACTGATCCTATATAGTTACAAGAATCAGTAATTACAACTATCAGCATGATAGGTCCAGGTTCTCAACCTGTTGCCGGATTTTATTCAGATAATCAAGCAGTACGCACCTATCCTATTTTTTTGAATTAATCATGGAATTAAACCAGCTTGATAAATCAGCCCCAAGATGAACTGAAATAGTTGAACCTTGAAACTGAAAAATCATATCACAGGGCAAAGATCATGTCAAAAGCTTCAGAAAAAATCTAACATATATAATTAAGTTGAGGCGATTGCTGGGATATGTGTTCTTGGACTTCTTGTGTGATATTACATGGCACGGCAAGTCTTTATTCTTAACTGCTGATAGCTTGGTTACCGGGCTTGTCTTTATTCTTAACTGATGATAGCTTGGTTACTTCTTAGCTACATGCAGATTTATTAGGCATCCCTATTATTAGACCAGTTGGCATAGAGACCATCAGACCACACACATATGAGCTTCATGCCAATTCAGGACCAACGCATGGCTTCTATTCTATCTTATCAAATCCATTTTTTGGGGTACATAATAAATATAAAATACTTATTTGCATTGGAGTTCCTAAGCCTGAGAAGGCAGCAATGAAGGAAAATCAGATGCATGCAGTCCTAAATGATATACATAACCTGGTTGATGGATTGTCAAATAATCAGTTGTTGTACGTATTACCACAAACACACGTGCACATGTAATGGTTCATGGATCTGGAAAACAAACTTGAATTGTCAGTTAATGAATAGTAGGCCAATCAGCAGCACCTGGAATGGGCGGCGTTCACAATGGGCTGCGATGCTCAATCGGCGGGTGTTCGTAGGTCCACGTCGGCGACACTTCTCGATGGCGACGGCGCACGGCCCTCCGATCTCCGAGCTCCGAGTACTTGGACGTCGGTGACACTTCTCGATGGCGCACATCCCTCAGATGCTTGATCGGCATAAGATGACCTTGAGCTCGCGCGGCGCGGTGCACTCGTGGGTGAGCAAGGGGCTGTCGTGCGCGTAGGTGAAGGCCTATGGGCACTCGTGCTTGAAGAACTCCGAGTACTTGGACACGTGGCTGGTCGGCGGAGGCGGATTTGGCTGCGGACGGCGGCGGGGTCTCACGGGGCGCTGCGTGGCGGAGTGCAGCACTGGCTGATTGCGGAGAAAGAAGAGTCACGCACGATGGGACTTGGCTCGTGGAACTGATGCGAAACTGGTTTAGTATTTCTTTGCAGACGAAGAGGAGAGGCAGGCTGCAGGAATTTCGGCTGATCCTGATCTGATGAGGATGCTGTGCGGAGGGATCATGGCGCTGATTTTCTTTTGCATGTGGGCCGACCTGCATGATTTTTGGGTGATCGGGCATATTTGTTTTATTGCATGACTCGGCGAGATTGCATGCGGTACTGTTTTGTTTTGCATGTCCTGAAATTATGGTGATTGAAGATCTATTTTTTTAAAGGGAAATCAGAGGAAGGGGTGGGAATGTGGGATTGCACGGGTGGCAGGAAAACGTTGTCTCTTCTTTAGTCTTTTTAGTCGTGGGAGATACAGTAGAGATTAGCCATCGCCGAGAAAAACGCCTTCAAACATCTAGGCTCGCTTAATCTCTAGGTGGTGGCTCACCGCCTTTTGAACCTTGAGTCAAGGTATCCTTTCTCGACCGGGTTGGTGGCGAAGGAGAAAACTGTCAAGGCAGGCACATTATTCATTCTAACAGCCTGTTCGCTGGTTGGTTTCTGGGTTAATAAGTCTGGTTGGTGCTGGTTTGTTGTGAGATAAAAACATTGTATCATGGCTGATAAGTCCTGACTGAAACCAACAAGCAAACATGTTGTAAATGAAGACATGCAAAACTGGACACAAAGCTAGAAACACCAATTTTTTTTCTTCAACGCCATAATACACTTCTTATTTCATCTTTAGTCTAGGTAACTTTAGATCTAAATAAGGTCGTGTTTGGCCAGGCTCCGCCCACGGTGCTCCGTTGCGGGAGCCGGAGCCGGAGCGGTGAAGCACAAATTCGGGCTCCGCCTCCGTACGTGCAAAAGGGCTTCGGCTCCTCTGATGGACAAGCAGAAGCTGCTCCTTCGGACAGCGCGTTTGGTGTGGCTCCTCCGCTGGAGCTGCCACGGAACCAGAGCCGGAGCCCGGCCAAACACGGCCTAAGGCTGTACCATAGGCTGCTGCTGCTGGGTTTAATTTGATGCATTATCCCAACACTTGTATTGTGAACTTAAATGCATAGAAAAGATACACGAATACAGCCACATGTCTTCACGTCCATTCCTTACCTCCCCTTATTCCCGTTTTTTATATTATCTTTATGGTCACTTGATTTTCTCTTATGTTCACTTTGTTATTTCAAAATATCAAGTTTGTTATGGTTAATTCAATTCAAAATCTTTGTAGATGTTAACACTAGGATAAAACATTTTGTCATTTCTATAAATATCCATTTTGTTTCTTTAATTGGACTTGATCTACTCCTAGTTGAGTTTTAATTTAATGTTCGGTGATGTTTTGGTTTATTTTGCATGTCGCTGATCTTTTGATTAATATTTTCTTGAGTTTTCAACTACTCAATTATATTCAATGTATAAATGTTTATTTATTTATTTTGTAGCATTCACCAAAAAGGAGTGATAATTTAAATCCAAACCGGCCAATGTTCTAGATGATGGCCAAGGGGATTCTACATGATTACATCCGTCCTGATCCAGTAGCAAATAATACGTATATTTGATTACTTTTTAGTCAAAAATATATGACAAGGAAGGAGGATAAAGAGGATGAACCATGAACTTAATGGTTTGGCATATATACTTTGTCATGCTTCTTCTCTTTCCTTGGTCATGGGTACCTGGGTGTTTTGATTGTCGATCTATTTTTTTTAAATTGATATATTGGTCAATTACATCTTTAAAAGTTATTTTAATACTAGACATTTTAACCTTCAAAGATCAGTTTGACTTGCTGAAACTTGGCTAAATTTGCTGAAAACCAATGTTCTGACTGAATTATTGTAAAAGAAAAATGTTGTACTGACTAAAAAATAAGTTAAATAATATGGATTATAAGTTAAACTGAACGGACCAAAAATTTATCTAATAAAGCATGACGTTATAGCCTATCGCATAGTTACCACCCTAGGCCAACCATCCCATCAGTCAATCCGTCTCTGCTATGTACTCCTTTTAAGTCACCAGGAGATGAATATAAAAAGGGAAAAGAATATGAGGCAGGTGGTGCTCCAGTGGTGCACAGCACTAGGCATTGGGACTGGAGCTTGTTGTCAATCAGATTCATCGTTACTAGACTATCACGCGCGTCCTTACGCGCGTCGGTTAAAGTATATAGAAAATATATGTTAAATTTAGTTTTGGGCATTCAATAAAAACATTACGTTAAGTACTTAGCACATTAACATCAAGTTAGAGGATCAGCGGTATAAGAAAGAACACCTCTGATCGTTGTAAGCGAAACAGAATGCTAATTATCAATATCTCATAAACCACTCTCAAGAAAAATATAGAATTTGGGAAGCTGAGAAAAGGTAGACTACTATAATATCAAGGTTTGAGCTTACGCTTTTATTGAATGAATTAGCATTGATTTGTCGAAAAAAAATCCTTTGAGAACTCAGTTACAACCTGCAGGGATCTAGGAATGAAATAAAAGGTGGCTAATTTGGTAAGGACCTCGCTGAGCAAAATTTGTTCAGGTTTAGCATTAAGCCTAACTCTGAGCATTTGGTAAACACGTTTAACTACAATAATACGAGGAAAAGAAGTTCATTGCAGGATTAATGATCTAAATCCAATTAATATATATAAATGATGAAATTAAATTAAGTGGTGCATTTGAGCAATATACCTGAAGATAAAGACTACATATAGGTTACCTGGTTTCTCCAATTGGACAGACTACGTGTAGGTTACCTGGTTTCTTCAATTGGACAGTTTATGCAGACCTACAAAAAAATGGAATTAACCGATTAAGTATATCGCTATTGTCATTCGCTAACATTTACGAAAATATATGGAGGAAAGTTTATAATACAAAACCACTAAACTTGTTCATAATAGAGGAAGATAAATATTTTGCTGATCAACATGCACTAATTTAGGAATGGATACAAAAAAACTGTAAAAGTGGCTCGGCAATGGACAATGTAGGTAGTTTATTTTAGTAAACACAAATCATAGTACTTAAATAAATTAGACACTGACAATGGTACCCTCAATCCATATATATATATATATATATATATATATATATATATATATATATATATATATATATATATATAGAATTATTCAGTTTGACATCCATTAAGAGCAGCCAATACTGTGAAAACTGGAAACACATGGGAAGAGTAGAGCACAGAGCCTGAAGGTTCATAATTTGAGTATATTATTTCACTCCAGTTAGGTAAAAAAAGATCATCATGGTCAACTTGAATCATTTTGTGAGATCTAACTAGTGTTGGACTAAAAGAATTAAATACTATTGTTTGAGCATGAGTACTTTGGCTACCAATTTTAAAGCCATCATATCGTTTTTTAGTATCATAAGTCTTATGGAACTCTATAAATAAGCACATCCAATTTAGCTAAAAGCACCAAAACATAGAAAAATAATAAAGAATTCAATGTAAAGCATTTTTTGTGGCATTCAGAGTTCTTAGAACCTTAAGGTCGAGTGATCTAGGTAATAATGCCTCACCTGTTCAACCTGCAAAGGTAAATGTACTTTGAGATAGAACTACAAAGGAGTCGTGTGCATACTGCTTTGAGTAGTCGAAGAACAGACCGTTTAGTGTTTGTGCACAAAGCTATATCTTCTTTCTCGGAGCTTCAATAGTCTTGTGCATGCTTGCTAAGGTCCTACACGAAAGCATATATCGGTGGATTCATTTTATATATAAAAAAGGGGAAAAAGGAAAAGTGGTCAGTTATGATTATAGAGTGTAGAGATAAGAGAGCAGTTAACATTAGATGAGCAAACGAAATAGATAAATTGATGGAAAAAATATGTGGTGGGTAGTGCCATAATAAATTTGTAAGGAAGGCGTGTATATTAGCTATAAAAATTACAGTACCAACTAAATATGTAAGTTGCACATTAGCTATAGAAATTACAGAAGAAACTACTGAAATGGCAAGAGTAGAACATGTAACTCATTAACCTATTTGTATTGGGAATTTTGAAGACTGACAAAATAGATATAGCATCAATTTTGAAAGTACACTATGTAGATGTAGCACTAACTTTACGTGATCCTAGCTATGAATTTCATCATTTATTATAACAGAAAAAAGTTTTAGGAGGCAACCATATCGAGTCTATAGACATGTAAGAAGTTTTTTTTGAAGAAGGGGTAATTACAGTTCGTGCCCATAAATGACAACAGCAAAAGGATAGAAAAATTCCTCGTAACGAACAGAAACAACATGGTAACAGGCTCATGAAGAATATGTTTTTTTTGGCACAAGGTTTGGAATTTGTTTAATATGGCTACATATCATAGAGTATTAACTATCATCAGTACCTACAAGAAAAGCGGCATACATAATTTTTCATTGGCTGGTAGAAAAAATTAGCTGTTACAAAATCATGGCGGCCAAGTTTGAATAGCACATTTACAGGTGCTTGCAAAATGGATCTAACCACAACATTGTTTCATATAAGAACTGAAACCTTAACATGCTTAAGTTAGGATTTATTTTGCTGTGAGATAACCATAACTTTATTTTATATAAGGTAAAGCAATTGTAGGCTTGACCTTGAAGAAGCAGGCACTCAATTTGTACCGATAGGAGCTATGCATGAGATCTAGAGTCTCCAACTTTAGAACAGGAGGCAACACAGTTTAGGAAAACTTACTGAGCTGCATCGAAACCTAGGTACATCGGGAAACAGCTCCAACACCGTCAGATCCAGCCGTCGAGCTTCGTCGCCGCCGGGGATGAAGAGGGTAGCCGCCGCCACACAGCCACCTAGGGTTTCATCGAGCATAGGAGCACAAGCTCCCTAGCGGGAGGAGGCGTTGAGGAGGCCGCACGGAGGATGGGAAGAGAAAGGGGGCCGCCGGGCCCCACCCTCGCCGGAGCGCCGCCCGCAGGGGGCGCCATCGCCACGCCGCACCCCCCGCCGCCTCGGGAGGGAAGGGGAGAGAGGGAGAGGAAGGGGAGGGAGGGCGGCGGCGGCGGCGAAGGAGGACGAGGAAGAAGAAGAGGAGGAGGAGGAGGAGGAGGAGGAGGGCGCCTGCCGCCACTGCCGCACCGGTCGCCCCTGGCGCCGTCGCCCGTAGCGTCGGGAGAACAAGGGAGAGAAAGCGAAGAGAGAGAGGAGGGGGTGAAAGAATCTGGAACGCGAAGCTAAAGCTGCTGCGTATATTTGATTGTGTGGATTCTGACAGGAAGCGGAAGAAGCAGAGGAGAAACGAGAGAAGCTAACCAAAAGCAAAAAAAGCGGGTGCAGTCGAGAGATCCACTTCGAGTGATCTGGGCCGTTGAATGCGAGATCGGACCGCTAGAAAAATTTGGAGCGACATAGATACCTTGAGATGCGGCTAAACTAACCTGGTTTGATATATTAAAATTCGCCTCGGGGTATGCAGGTCTTTTAACCTCAGCATTGATCTACGTGATGAATCCTATAGTGTCTAGCTTTGTGAGACAGAGGAGTACAGAAACAATTACGAGGAAGAATCACTTATTGAATGCAACATCTTGTCGACCAGCTTTTTAGGGTTTAGACTATGACTATTAAATCCCAAGATTTCGATTAGCCATCGATGATATGAGGAACTCCATTCTTGGATGTTATATGGTTCTCTAATTGGGTCGATGCGTCATTGTTGTTAATCTTATTTTAATACAATATCATTATTCATAGTTCAATTCGTATGTGTCACACGTACATAACCACTTTTTTTTTTTTTACCTAAACAATCGTTGGGGCAGGGCATAGTCTAGGTTTATGCTAGAGTTCTAGTAGGAATGACAGGTGGCTCGGATTGTTGGCCCACTTTGGTAGCCACCAACCTACATTAACGGTGCGAAGTCAAACTTAGATCACAGCTGACCGTGGTCGCAGCCACCGGAGGAGGATGACACGTGGGGCCACCTTGGTATACAATTATGCAAACACACTACAAGTAGCACACCCCGTGAGAGACATAAGGGGCCCACCTGTCCCTTCCCTGTGTCGTGGGCGCAAATCCGCGGTCAAAGCGCACGATAGGCGGTCTCTAACGGAGACATATGGCGGAACACGGATCCAAAATAGATTCTCAATATAATAACTATAGTCTTTAATAAAATATATAAAAAATATATTTTAAATACCAAGAAAGATATAATCTGAATCTAAATATCCTCACTTCTAAAGAAAAATGTTGTGTTTTGGGTTTGGTCGTCGTCGGAGACGGTCTTAGACACCTGTAACCAATCCTAGTATATACTCTATATACACACTGACGTTCTGACCCCACTATCATACCCAACATGTCATCGACTGTGATGAAGGAGCCGCTCACTAACTGCGCAGAAGCCCACGCAAGAAGACGGTCCAGCAGAAAACTACCCCTCACTGGCATCTGGCCCCAATGCCCCCAGCCCTACCCGTCAGGCAATAGCACCGAACCATACAATACAATACAATATGGCCGCGCCCCATCGCCCCCACCCCCTCGGTCCCGAGCCGTCCCTCTCCCTGCCCCCCCGCTCCCTGAGCGCTCGCGAGCCTGCGGCCACCACCGCCGTCTCCGCGCCGCGCAGATCCGCCCGGCTGGTGCGGTCCCACTCGAGAATACGTGTACGGACGCGCCCCCCGCCCACCTCGCCGAGGACTCGCTCCTGTGTCGTGCGCGCCAGCACTACCGGTGGCCGTGCGGGGCTGGGCCAGGCCGATTCGACCGAATCCGGTGGAATTCACCGTGCCGTGGTGTCAAATCGGTGAGTTCCGTCGGGTTACGCGCGCGCGCGCGTGTGTGTGTGTGTGGTGGTGGTGGTGGGTGGGGGGGGGGGGGGGGGGGGGGGGCGGCTTCGGGTCTGGGCGGCCGGAAATGGCGCCGGGGATGGTTCTAGGGTTTGGTTTTGGTCTTTTGGCCTGAGGGCATGGCGGATGGGGGTCGGATGAAGGGCGTGCAGGGCGCTGGTGACGAGGAAGAGGGGAATGAGGAGGCGAGAGAGGAGCTGGAACTCGCGCTGTCGCTGGGGCGGCGAGGCTGGCACCTTATGCCGCGGCAGGAGCCCGCTCCCCGCTCACTTAACTGGACGGCGGTTCTGCCGGAGTGGAACCCCGACGCCGCTGGGAGCTCGCAGGGTGCGGAAAGGGCCTTGGGCGGACAATCCATCTCTTCTCTCGGGCTCCGTGACATGTTGGGTGGTATCCTAGACGGCCCCCATGCGGGTGGCAGTGTGGAGGTTGGGTGGGACAACCTGGACGAAGAGGATGAAGACAGAGACCTGCAGAATAAACGGCTCAGAGTACGACGCTTTGGCGAGTAAGTTATGCGAATGTTGCTCCTCATTTTTAGTATTTTGCATGCTGTGGAGTTTTGGTTCGTTTATATGTTTTGTTTCTCTAGTTCCTATTGATAGTAGTTTCAGGAAAACCTGCCTAGTGAAATTTTAACGAAGATGCACTTCATTCATTATGTAGTTGATTGATGTGGAATTGCAACCTGAGGTCTTGTTCTTTTGCATGTATGTGGAGGATACCTAAGATATGCCTTGAACTCAAGAGAATTTATGCAGTTCATTTTTGGTTGTTCGTGTATGTTGAAATGCTGAGCCCACTCTAACAATGGTATCAAAGATGTAATGCAGTTCCCTGAAGTGTTGTTATTGTAATCCCTGCCTCCCTGGTTTGAAATGATAAAGGACCCACAAATGGATCAATGGAGAAAGTGCTTGCTCTAACCATGTTGGGCGTTAGCACATATTTCCTGCTATAACAAGTACTCCAGTATAAAGCTTTACCAGGCCTTGACATGCCACTTGAATTGTTTTGAAGATCTGAATACCTAGGCTGCATTGAATTTATTGCAGGATATTTAATCTAGTGACCCCCTTGTGCTTGTTAATCTTCTTTTCCTAATTGCCGCATGGCATTTATGCTCCATCAACTAAATATGACTCACATTTGAAAGGACTGTATTCTATCACATACTTGGGAGACAGCAATACGTTTGTAGTCCTTAGGCAAAAAAATAGTATGCTGATTTTTAGATTCTTTGCATAATAACTTCTTACTCATAAATATTTTCCCTTCAACTGTATTTGTAATAACCCCAGACCCCACTCATGTGGGAGCCTCCGGCACTGGGTCTGCCCTTTTTAACTGTATTTGTAATAAAAAAACCAAGTTACTCTGTCCATTCCAAATTGTAAATTGGTTTGGCTTTTCCAGATACATAGCTTTTGCTAGCACCTAGATACATATTATGTGTAGATACTATGTATCTAGAAAAGCCAAAACGACTTACAATTTGGAATGGAGGGAGTATATATAATGAAGATACATCTCGTCATCTACCATAGACACTCCTAAAAATGTCAGAGAGTCTTGGCTTCCTAGAGATCTAGATGAATCAGGCCATGCTGAATAAGATTTTGGTTGGTGTTTCGACCTCAGTCTGCCCTTCATCCAAGGATAGCACTTTGCTTTTTAGATATTGTTTACTACTTTGGTGCTAACCTTTTGGTATCATTCCTATGTTGCACAATGAACATTTTTTCTGTGGTATTGAAATTATTCTAAATAGTCGTACACTATTTGCATGTTTTTGTGCATGTGTAGTTTAGGGTTAATCTACTATGGCACACAAGCAAGGACCACAATTTCTTAAATTTTTTTAATAGTATGATATGATATCTTTGGATATTGATCATCTTGGCTGTTTTGGTTTGTTTCCAACTGTTGTGTTGTTGTGAGCTACTCCCCCCATTAAAAAAATGTAGATCCTTTTAGTTCTGTCCTAAGTCAAACCTCTATAATATGTTAACCTCTATAATACCACCAAATGAATGCACTATCAAGACTTCATGGTGATTTTAATGAACCAATTTGATGTTGTACAAGTTGGTGCATTTTGAAAAGTTTGACTTGCAAAAGAACTAAAACAACCTACATTTGGGAATGGAGGGAGTAGTATTATGGTGGTTAGCAATAAAGTGACACAGCTTTTAATTGTCTTTGCTATGAATAGTGTTTGTTGTCATGTATACATTGTATGCATTCTGTTTTTGATGATACAAGTCATCCAGTAGGGAGTAGAAGTTATTTGTATTGTTTCTGCTTGGAAACACTAATGAGATTTGGAGAATTTTCTCCTCTCTTGTTAATCCAAACTTCATTGTGATTAAAGATTACCATATCGATGACCTGTCTATGCATCATTTTGAGTTGTGTTTAAGAGGTTCTTTTATTTTGCAGAGAAAGCCCGCTGCATTCTGGTGCCAGTGCTACTCCCTTTGGCTCTGAATCGTCATTTTTGCCCATTTCTGATGAATGTGTTCATTTAAAGCTGTCTCGTTTCCCAGAACATGAATTGGAATTTGGCTTGTCACTTTTCCCAAATGATGGTAGCGAGAGCCCAAGGGATGCCAATAATGAGCAAGTTGATAATGCAGAAAACTCAGGTGGAAGAAATTCTGAAGATGTTGGAATAAGAATGGATCTCTCTGACGATCTCCTGCACCTGGTGTGCCCTGAGTTCCATTTTCTTATAGTTTATCTACAGAAATATTGCTTCTGCCTGATTTGGAATGGACTAATTTCTTAGGTTTTCCATGGCAGATATTCTCTTTCTTGGGCCAGAAGGATTTATGCAGAGCAGGTGTTACCTGCAAACAGTGGCGATCTGCTAGTGTGCATGATGATTTCTGGAAGTGTTTGAAATTTGAGAACACTAGGATATCACTGCAGAACTGTAAGTCAGTTTCTTGGTATCTACCACATCACTACTGCCAATAGTTGGAAGTCAGAATAGTGTGCTTGCTATTTATTTCCTACCACCTCACTTTTGCAAATGACAGACACATTGACTTCATGATTCAAACTTGTCTGTTAGTTTTTTAGAAATTCATAGGAGGGAAATACGATTAGGTTAAAGCCTGTTGGTTTGAAGATTATGACTATGATTTGTAGTTTTTAATTAATAAATATGAATTACCGTACTGAATTCTTCCTTTAAACTAAGTATCTCTTGTTTTGGAAGGCTATGGCTCGCAGAATGTACCCATGCTTATCATTATTTGGCACCTTTTGAGATCCCACAGGATTTACCTGATGCTATTCATTTTTTAATATGTTGTTTTTGCAGTTGTTAATATTTGCCGTCAGTACCCGAGTGTAACAGAACTCAATTTGCATGGTGTCATAAATGCAGAAACACTAGTTCTGGAAGCAATTATGTTTTTAAGGTCCTCCCCTCCAATTTTCTCCCATGTTAGCACATTCTTCTGTCTTACTATTGTATTTATTGGATAGAGTATCTTGTAGGCATCTGAAGACGTTAACAATGGGCAAGGGACAACTGGGAGAAGCATTTTTTCTAGCTTTGTCTGAGTGCCCATTATTGACTGCTTTAACAGTAACTGATGCTTCTCTTGGGAGTGGCATCCAAGAAGTAACTGTTAATCATGATGGATTGCGTGAGCTTCATATTTTGAAGTGCCGTGCACTCAGAATATCTGTCAGGTGATTTTTTTCCAGTAGTGTATATGGTTTCATGTGTCATCTAGCTAATAAACATGTTACACTACCATCCAGATGTTCCCAACTTCAAATACTGTCTTTGAGGCGAACAGGCATGGCTCATGTATCACTCAACTGTCCTCAGTTGCTTGAGTTGGACTTCCAATCCTGCCATAAGCTTTCTGACAATGCGATTCGCCAAGCTGCTACAGCTTGCCCGTTGTTGGCGAAACTAGATATGTCATCTTGTTCTTGTGTTACTGATGAGACACTGCGTGACATAGCTAGTTCATGTCCAAGTCTTTCTGTGCTTGATGCATCAAACTGCCCCAACATTTCATTTGAGGTTTGCCTTACTCTAGGCTCTGTTTATCATTTGTCTGACAAATTCTGCATATCACAATCAGCAGAAAAATACGTGACATGTACTTTTGGTTTTGGTGTCTGATATGTAGTCCGTGAAGCTTCCAATGTTAATAGACTTGAGACTGCTAAGTTGTGAAGGAATCACATCTGCTTCCATGGCTGCAATAGCTTACAGCCGTCTGCTTGAGGTAGTGATTCAGTTTCTTTGGTACAATTTGGTAAACTTCCTGCTACAAGAACTAATTGGGCTTCTTTGCCATCTGTGGCAGGCACTACAGCTTGATAATTGCAGCCTGTTGACATCAGTGTCTTTGGACTTACCACATCTTAAGAATATAAGTCTCGTGCACTTACGCAAGTGAGTAGAGGCACTACAGGAAATATTTGTTTCTTTGTTAAGTTTTCTTATGTTTTTTTAATCTTTCCAATTTAGGTTTGCTGATTTGAATTTGCGAAGCCCTGTGCTTTCTTACATCAAAGTTTCCAGATGTTCAGCGCTCCATCGAGTTAGCGTAACATCGACTACGCTTCAGGTGATATTTATTTTTGTGTAAAATTTTGTTATGGCATTTGTTGAGTTATTTGGATACTCCTGAACATGAAGGAGTGCTAAGTTGGTGTTTTCTTCAGAAATTGGTGCTTCAAAAACAAGAGAGCTTATCCAGTTTGTCATTGCAATGCCACAACTTGATTGATGTGGATCTTAGTGACTGTGAGTCATTAACAAATGCGATTTGCGAAGTATTTAGTGATGGAGGTGGTTGCCCTATGCTAAGATCATTGATCCTTGACAACTGTGAGGTATGGCAGTGTTACGGTCATTCTCCTTTGTGCCATAACTAATGTATTTAAATGCATGATTGTTATTCCAACTTGTACATTGTTATCATTTTTTCATAGTTCTTGCATTCTGTTTGTTCCTATTACAACAACAACAACAAAGCCTTTAAGTCCCAAACAAGTTGGGGTAGGCTAGAGTTGAAACCCAGCAGAAGCAATCAAGGTTCAGACACATGAATAGCTGTTTTCCAAGCACTCCTATCTAAGGCTAAGTCTTTGGGTATATTCCATCCTTTCAAGTCTCCTTTTATTGCCTCTATCCAAGTCAACTTCGGTCTTCCTCAGCCTCTCTTCACGTTACTATCCTGGCTTAGGATTCCACTATGCACCGGTGCCTCTGGAGGTCTCCGTTGGACATGTCCAAACCATCTCAACCGGTGTTGGACAAGCTATTCTTCAATTGGTGCTACCCCTAATCCATCACGTATATCATCGTTTCGAACTCGATCCCTTGTATGACCGCAGATCCAACACAACATACGCATTTCCGCGATACTTATCTGTTGAACATGTCGTTTTTTCGTAGGCCAACATTTTGCACCATACAACATATTAGTGACAATCTATTTCAAGATATTAGTGACAATCTATTTCGTTATACTGAAATTCTGATGCCATTTTTTCTCTTTTTACAGAGTTTGAGCATTGTAGAACTGAATAGCAGTTCTTTGGCCTGCCTCTCTCTTGCTGGTTGCCGCTCGATGACATTCTTAAGACTCTCGTGCCCAAATTTGCAACATGTGAATCTTGATGGCTGTGATCACCTTCAAAGTGCAGCATTCTGTCCAGTAAGTCTATTGATAACTTCTGGTTCTGAGGTGCAGTATGTGAATGTGTAGACTGTTGGAGTGTCGGTGAACTTGTTTGCTGATATTAGGTAGAGAACTAGAGATTGTCTCTACTGAGTACCTCAAAAGAAATATGATTGGTGTGTGGCCTGTTTTAGGCAAGCCTTGGAAGAGAACTTATATTTACTCTTATTATACTTGTTTCATATATATGTACATTTCAAAAACCTGCACCTTTGGACTTATGTTGCAAAAAACTACATGTCTTGACGTATATTTTCAGAAAACTACAACTATTTTATCACTATGCTGCATGGAACTACAACTTTCTCATTACAACTTGTTGCTGACGCCATGGGCCCACCTGTCAATGGCAGTGGCATGAACGATTAGGAATGAGTAGCGTTATATGTCACTGAGATTGAGGGTGGGCCCAGTGACAACAACTGGTTTTGCTGATAAAGTTGTAGTTTGTTTATGTGTGTCAATAAAATTGTAGCTATAAATTTGTTAACAAATATCAAAGTAGTAGCAGGTTTTTGAAATTAATCTTATAAATGCTCCACAAGAGCAGTGAAAGAAGAGACTGGAGTAGATTAATATTCTTGCGTAAAATAAGGAGATGCAAGCTGCATGTAGTAGTTTCTTTATACCCTAACAAATTCAATCCAGACTTACTTTTTATTGATATCAAATCTATCTTCGACTTTTAACTGATTCTATTAGCTGTCAATCCAACTAATTTCCTGGTGACTCGTAATGTTAAGGATGCTTGTTCCTAGACCACTATGTGCTACAAGTACCTGGTACACCGTTCATATGAACAGTAACCATTTCACTATATTCTCACGTTACTAATTAGGAGGTGCCAGTTGTTCATTATTAGGCTTGCAGTTTGATTTATTGAATTACACTCAAGCAAGTGACATGTACTCAGTCACCTCATTGACCTTGTAACGAGTACAGTGACATTGATGTTCTACTCTGACCTGTAAAAAACTTTTCTTTTTGAGACTTGAATTCAGTAGATTTGTTTTCTATGCTTGAAAGCATGCAATGCTTCTCTTTTGATGCATACAGGCTTGAAAACTAAGCAATTATTGACAATTATTGTTAGAATGATGAAAAGATAAGTTATAACCAACAAACCTGCTAAACCATCTTCCTCATTTTTGCAATACTCATAACCTAGTGGATTGGGCATAGGAGAGTAATTTGGTGATTTTGTGGGCTACATGATCTGGTTTTAGAACACTATTCTGTCACGATGAACTTGTGAGTTTTGGCAGCTATTTAATTGATGAAGATAAGGGGAGAGTGGCTCTGGTAAAAAAAGCTTGTTAGGTTTTCAGTTCTAAAATTGAAAGGATATTCTAATATAGATGGGAAGGAAATTCTGAGGCACAAAACTGAAGCAAAGACGCAATTATGCCCCTTCAGTTTCTTACACTCATTCAGCATATATGTACATTCCGACAATGATTTAATGACTTTTTTTTGTAGGTGGGCCTTGAATCCCTAAATCTGGGAATTTGTCCAAAATTAAGTGTTCTGCGCATTGAGGCCCCAAATATGTCTATATTGGAGCTGAAGGGTTGTGGTGTGCTTTCCGAGGCTTCCATCAATTGCCCTTGCTTGACATCGTTAGATGCCTCTTTCTGCAGGTTGTGCCACACTTCCAGTATTTTTTGCTTTATGTCATCAATCGCTACCTACAGTGCTGTGTTCATTCTGTTTTTGCATGTTCAGGCAGCTTGTGGATGATTCACTGACTCGAATGGCAGAGGCATGTCCTCTGATTGAATATCTTATCCTGTCATCATGCCTATCCATTGGCATCAATGGATTGTCTTCATTGCATTGCCTTCATAAGCTGACCTTGCTTGACCTGTCTTATACATTTTTGATCAACTTGAAGCCTGTTTTCGACAGTTGCCCGCAGTTGAAGGTAGGCTTGACTGTGTTCCTGTTTGGAACGCTTATGTTGCAGATTTTGGAATACGGTACATTAAGATGGAACCTTGTTTTAGCTGTTGTTATTCTATGCAAATATATAATGCAGTATAACTGCATAATGTGTATTCATATGTACATGTATGCAATGCTATTAAATGTTTTAGTATAGTTTTTCATTTTATGTAATATGGTCTGGAAAAACAGAAAATGACTAAGATCTTTTTTTTTTGATTGAATTAGCTTTGGGAGTTCACTTTATTAGCATCCGTTTCTTATATGAGTTTTTTTTTATTACATGTGATTAATTGAAAAGGAGTAATTTTGGAATTTGAATGATAAGATATAATAACGGATTTGTTCATACAAAATGGAGTGTAGTGATGTACTCTGTTGTAATGGTATCTGTTTTTCCTTTGGCAGGTATTAAAACTTTCAGCTTGCAAGTACCTCAGTGACTCATCATTAGATGCCCTCTACAGAGAGGGTGCTCTTCCATTACTTGTTGAGCTAGATCTGTCCTACTCATCCATTGGACAGAATGCGATAGAAGATCTTCTTGCTTGCTGTACTAATTTGGTTAATGTGAACTTGAACGGATGTACAAACTTTCAAGAATTGGTGTGTGGGTCAGATGATAGCAGTTCTGTGGATATGCCAGTTGACTTTTGTCCACCTAGTTCTTCACCAATCAAGAGTGAAGAGATCAGTGAGCGATCTGGTCGCCTGCTTGAAGTTCTCAGTTGTACTGGGTGCCCTAATATTAAGAAAGTTGTTATTCCTTCGATAGCAAACTTTCTACATCTGTCCAAAATTAATCTTAATCTTTCAACCAACTTGAAGGAAGTGGATTTAACATGCTCCAACCTTTTCATGTTAAACTTGAGGTAACATCAATGTGCATTTGTGCATTTGCCAGTGCTATGCAGTATTGGTTTTGTATTTATGACGATTGGGTGAATTTCATATCTAGAGTTTCGTGCATTCCTACTAGCAGATATAGCATGTTTAAGATCATGTATGTAGTCCACATGAATGAAGTCAAACAAACCAGCAAAAATGCAATGCCACATTTTTTCAAGATGTCAAGGATCAAAATAGACAATCACTCAATCCATCTTGTTTATCATGTGCCAATGGTACCACTTGTGTTTTTTGAATATTGTATCAAAAATGAATTTGAAATTGAAATTTTTTAGGTTAATGTGTACTATGCACGTCTCTTTTTTAATTTGTTTTTAAAAACATTGCAACATTTTCTAGAATTTTTTTTTGTTGCTAATGGGATGCCAGAACTCCCTGGTAACCAATGAATTTCTCTTACAACAGTTATTTCTTTCTTTCAGCAACTGTAGCTCACTGGAGGTGCTGAAGCTTGATTGCCCAAGATTGACCAACCTCCAACTTCTGGTACTTTTTTTTTCAAGCAACATTCTGTATTGAAGTTTTTGACCAGCAATGACTAGTTCTCGCACAAGATGAATGATTCAATGCCGTTTATGTTTATTCTCACGTTTATAGTGTTAATTTAATTGCAAGAAATGAGTTAGGTTTAGCCCTTGGTTTGTCTCTTGCCTTTTTTAATCGATAAATTTCACAAAATGTTGGGCATGTAGTTTCAAATTTTGCTGAGTATATGTAGTGTGCTATTTTATCTTCTACTGTTTCACCTACCTGATTGATGCAATCTCACTTTTTCATAGGCATGCACCATGTTGCAAGACGAGGAATTAGAATCTGCAATATCCCTTTGTAGTGCGTTGGAGATCCTTAATGTGCATTCTTGTCCAAAGGTAAGGCCTTGTTTAGTTCATCCCCCTAAAGTTTACTCCCAATCCCATCGAATGTTTGGACACATGTATGGAGTATTAAATAGATTAAAAAAATAACTAATTGCACAGTTTGCGACTAATTTGCGAGACGAATCTTTTAAGCCTGACAATGTGGTGCTATAGTAATACATGTTAATGACGGATTACTGACGGATTCTGTAATTTTGTTTTTTTATTAGTATCCGAACACCCCATACGACACCCCATTTGACACCTGATGTGACATCCCAAAACTTTATATCCTGGATTTAAACAAGGTCTAAGTTAACATATTTTGTGCAGAAGTCCAATCCTGTGTCCTGTGTTTTAAATCCTGTGTGCTGTGTTTTATGTTGGTCTTCTAAGCAAAGCTTTTTGCACACAGATCAATGCGGATTTTGGCGGACTCCGTTTGGTTTGTCCCAGTCTAAAGCGCATCCAGAGCAGCCTCATCTCATAATACAGAGGCTGCTACCATATAAAGGAGTGCAATTCATGCAATAAGCCTCTGTTCAGATTTGAAGAAAAAAGCAAGTCAGGAAAAGCTCTCCTTGGTGCTCTTGTACATAGTACCCAAGCATTGCCGGTATATTGCATGGCATGGTATTAGGAGCCAGGGGCGATGTGATCCTATTTCTGCAGTCCATTCATGGTGCTGTAATAAGTATTTTTGCGAATCTGTTTTGTTGTCGGAGATAACAAAATATCTGTTCATGTTTGTTTGTCTTTATTCCTTGGAAGTGTACCGATGGAGCTATCAGATCTGTATGCTGGTTTATATGCATCAATAATCATCTTGTTTGGATCTAGAATTTTGCTTTGCTAATGTGATATGGGGTGAAGCTTTGTACAGCTATTTTAATTGTTCGCAGATCGAAGTGCAGTATTATGAAGCTTAACTGTGGCCATGCAAGGGAGATGACGCACGCACAAGCTTAGCTAGAGTTTTGAGGGGCTTGTTTCACGCTTTGCTAGAGATCCTTATTACCTGTAGTGTATTTTGCGCTGCAGGTTAGCATTTGATGCCATGTTCTGTGAAGTGGACTTACATGCTACCTTGTTGATAGATGAATAGTTGTGGCATACCTTTGCACGTGATCATCGCTCATCTCAAGTTCTCTGGTCCATATTGTGGCTTGGTTATTAGTAGTAAGCTTTTAGTGTTGACGTGGTGTCTAGATTATAGTTTATATGTGTTTGTGGCTTATTCAGAATAGATTGTGGTAGCTAGCAAGTGATGCAGCCTTGTGTCAACCCTTGCATTGGTTCCTCCAACATGAAAGCCTGTTAACGGAGTCTATATACATGTGAAGGTGGGGTTGTGAGGGACATGCATTGGTTTGATCATCCAAAATCCAAGCTACCACCTCCACTTACTCTACCTATGAAACCCAGGATAGGCACACGTGCTATCGCACTGGCGCATGTGGAGACGGGGACGGGTTGGGTTTAGCCAACCCAAACCTATGCTCGCAAATATAAAATCTGTCCATTAAAAAACTCATGGCTCGTCATGGGCTTAATTTTGTGTCTAAACCCATGTGCACTCGGATCACGCATACCCAAAAGGTTGTCCATGCCCGCAAGAGTTGGCACACCATGTCACCACTAGTCAACTGATAGTAGTGTAGTATATATTTAGAATTGCCATATACTCATGTATGCATACCGCATAGAGCAATGAAAAATAACATAAATGTGAAACACATTTGACCAACCATACAATAGCCAACCACCATAGTTCATATACCAATGACATACATATATCAACTAGTCGAGGATCCACCCTCTTCGATGCGGTGCTATGTGCAAGCTCGAGCGCAAATATGCAATCTAGATGCCTGTCACCGCCATCGTAATGTGGCAGTTGGGGAAGGGGGGAAGGAGTGAGCCAGGTTTAGGTTTTGGATGCATAAACCGTCTCATATAGTCGCTAAATAGACTAAGCTTAGTTGGGAAATTTAGGGTGTTCCAGACTGATACGTGTTTCTCTGCTATGATGGACTGAGTTTAAAAAAATTCCATGGGTTTGCGGGTTTAAGTACCTGCACCCCTAGATCCATTCCCATAAACCCGTTGGGTCTGCTGTGGCAGAACCGCCTAATATAATGCCTTCCCAGTAAGTGCTTGTCTTTCATTAGACACTAAGCACTCAAGGGAGAACACCAAATTACACGGTCCCGTCAGGCACACCCCGAGGGAGAACCCGAAAATCCACATTTTTCCATCATGATCACAAATGAGAGGAATAAAGCTTACATCATTATTAACCATTTCTTACATCACTTTTAATACAACATCAGAGTATAATATTTACTAATTATAATAGCAGGAAAATGAGCATGTTATCATGAGTTATGAACAATTTAATTTAACAGCGGATTATAAACATGAGATCAGGATTACAACGGAAATAAATATCTGTTCATGACATGATAAAACATTGATATATAACTAGGACAACATATTATAAAACTTTCATTTATAAAAATATTTAGTAAGAGTTATAATTAAAAACTACGATCGTAGCGTAAAGAAAATCCTCTCTGAGCCCACCAGGAGGAATCCACACACAAAGGTCAGCTCTAGGCATCCACCTGTCATCTGCAACAGGAGGAATAAAACCTTGAGTACTCAATTGTACTCAGCAAGACTTACCCGACTAGGAAGGAAAGAAAAGACTACAATGATATGCAAGGCTATCTGGCTTGTGGGTTTATTATATTTACAGGAAGCATTACTAAGCGTGCGTCCTTATATTTGATTTTTATTAGTAGCGCATTGATTCATTAACTAACCATTCAATGTAAGCACCTGTACTACTTTCAAGCAGGTGGTAAGCAATCAGATTTTCTTTTTCCATCTTCCTATCTTTCATCTTTTAGTTCTTACTACGATGCTAAACCGTAGACAAGCCGTACCGGATTGCCCTGACGATTCACGAATCAATGCCCCTAGCTGGGTACCCCAAAAACACATGCCTCGCTTGTGCCCAAGGTACAAGCAGAACCAACCCATCAGCCTCCTATCCTAGGTGTCCAGGTCCCCGTCCAAACTAGGACTCTAAGCCTCCGCCTCTGAGTCCCGGACTCAGTGCGGTGCAAGGACCTCCTAACCTAAAAACCACCCTGACAGTCGGTCTAGAAAGAGCCGGATCCACGAACAAGAGAGCAACAAGTCTTCCAAGCGCCCATATCCAAGTATGTGCTCGGGATAATAAGTCCGTGACTTACCTAGAGCCTTATGCAACGGCCGGTCCTTAACCGACACAGATAGGGAAATCAGTGTAACCAAGCCATGCCCCAGCGTTCACGGCGACACAACCTCTTACACCCACCAATACCCAAACCATATCCCTGTCCCGGTCACCATTTTTCCTTTCCACCATTTATATATTCCAAGTGATAATAATACAATAATATATTTCCTATCTCTCGCGAGTGACAGGCAATCACTCGACTTCTATCCGGAGTCCTGTAGCATAGCAATCTACACGATCCTATCATACTAGTAAGACTCATAGGATAAAGATATATATGCAAGTAGGTTTCATTCAACTCTTTAAAACTTAATGCACAAATATAATTTAAACGGCAGAAAAGTAGGGGTTATGCACCGAGGCTTGTCTGGGTAAGATATATATTAAAAAGTTAGTATCTGCATCTTCAGATCATCCACCATCAACTAGATAGAAAGCCCATTGCATCATCTCCTAGAGAGAACACCACTACACCATCTTCAGATTCCCACTCATCCTTCACTTGATCCATTGATCCATCATCGTACCTATATGATATGCACTGATGCAAATGCATAAATGTAAATAATCAACGACAACCGAAATGCTTAGAAATCCGATCATACCACACAAGCTAACGAGATAGCTCTAACGCTAGGTCTACGTATCCTTGTTGTCGAATAAGGCATTACTTCTCAACCAATGTTTTAGTTATATAAACCCTAAGTTGTTTCTTTATTTCATCCTATCGATTTAATCTTTATTCGAATTAGGACATCATTATCTATCTAGCAATTTAATTATTCTGGAGCTACAAAAATTACGGTGAGTAGCTAATATTGCTAGGAACCAACCTGTAACAATTTTAGATCCAACACTATTACCAATTTAACACAATAATTCCTACAAGTTTATATTTCTATCCATCGTAAGTATCTTAAATTAATTATATAGCTTACAAGAATATTATCAAATATACAAACAGGTAGATCATGATTTTAGGAGACTAACAAAATTGGTTTCATTATTTTTGGACAACTACACAATTTTATATTGATTTTACAAGGTTTTATTCCTGAAACTAAATTAACAATCGCTTTATAAGACTAAAGGGCCAGCGGCCACCCCTTCGGTCCAGCGGTCCAAGTGCGGCAGGCAGGTCGCATGGCCAACGGCCCAACGACCGGGAGCGGATGGCCCACGTGGACGGGCGCGCGGCGACCCAGGTGGCAACGCGCGTTGGCGAGAGCAGCCCATGCACGACGGCATGGCCCAACGCGGGGACTGGGCCCGAGCGGCCCAGCGTGTAGGCAGCGGCCCAAGCACGACGACGAGCAGGCCAGCCCACGCGCGGATGAGCGTGGCCCACACAGCCAGGACCAGACAACGATGGTACCTTTTTGCGATGAGGCCCCCAAGCTCTCCTCAATTTAATCCGCGGTACACAGTCACTATTCTTGAGAGTCACGTATTTCGCAATAAAAACTCTGTACAATTTTTCTACTTCAATCCTCACCCTTCTCCCCCTTCCTCAAAACAGAGGAGGCACGAGACGGACACAGCCGGCCAAATCCCGGCCACCAGTGCACCCACCGGTGAGGGACGAGGCGCGGGGCAGCAGTGGCTGGCGAGACCGGCTCCCTGGTTTCGGATAGACATGGCGCGAAGGCGAGGTGGCTCCGGCGCAGATGGCGACAGGATGGCAGCATGAGCAGCAGCGACCACGGAGGCAAGCAGTTGCGGCTGGCTGGTAGCCCGACGAGGAAACGACAGCCGAGACGGAGCGGCACGGGGAGGCGCGCGGACACGACCGTGCTCGGCCTGGCCATGGCGCGGACCAGGGCGAAGCACAGCACGACGGCTCCCAACGCGAATGACGGCAGGGCCGCTACGGGACCGCGGTCCGATGTGGGGACGCAGCGTGGGACCCGGCGCACCCGCACTGCGACGATCGGCGACGGGAGCGGCCATAGAGTCAACAGAAGGTTGCCCGGAGCAACAGATTCAGCGTGGGGCCGAGGGACGCGACGCGCGCTTGTGAGGGAGGCAAGGCGACGACGGGCGGGGCACCATGGAGCAGCAGGACAATGCTGCGGGCATGGCGCACGGGAGGGCAGAGAGCAGCGAAGGCGGCGTGGTGGCGCATCACGATGGGGACGCGGTGCGTGACAGCGCGGGGAGGAAGAGGAGGGGGCGCCGACTCGTGGGGAGATGGAAGGAGCCGCGACAGTCCTAGGTGGGAGGGAGAAGAGTGGCTGCGTGGCGGAAATGCAGCGGCTGGGACTGTGGCTTCTGCGTGGGAACAAGGGTCTTGCGCGAGGCAGCAGGGGACCGGGAGGCGGGCGCGGCCATGGCGTTGCGGTCCAGAGCGAGGAAGGAAGGGGCGGCGTGCGCTCGGGCGGCAGCGGGACGAGCAGCGCGCGCTCGCGGGGCGGCTTGGTGGCAGGGGCGCCGCGTGAGGCAAGCAGAGGAGGGAGCCGAGCGAGAGAGCAAGGAGGGCGAGCCAGAGTTGGGACGCCTCCCATCGACAGCAGAGAAGAAAAGGGAGGGAAGGGAAGCAGCGCGAGGCTCGGCCGGCTTGGAGCGCCATGGTGGTAGCGGGCCATGGCGTACGTGACAAGGTGCTTGCGTGCGTGCTTTGCTCAGGCAGTAATGATCCTGACATGCTTGTCTGGTAGAGTGAAAAAGAGGAGAATAGACAAGCAAGGCAGAGAGCAGAGAGCACGCCAAGAGGCATAGGGTGAAGCGACGGAACTGACAATGAGACAGAGAAAGGCAAGAGGCATTGAAAAGCAGGCGCGCGCGAGAGGGAGAGAGCGGGGAAAAGAAAAAGTACCTTCTGCTGCTCGAATGCTCGGTGCGACTAGCGCTCACATAAAAATATCGAATGCGACGCAAGCGAGGGAGAGAAGGACAGAGGCATAGGCAAACGGACACGCCGTGGTGCAGAGCAAAGCAGAGCCACGACGAGAGATGTGATGGTAATAAATGCCATGCAACGAGTATGCTGTACGCCAGAAAAATAAACGAAGGCTGCTGCGTATATATATATATATATATATATATATATATATATATATATATATATATATATATATATATATATATATATATATAGGGAGAGGCTATTCAATAGCCGGCTACAGAATAAGTTATTCTGTAGCCACCTCCATTTACTATAATTTTATATACTAATTTGCCATAATGTCAATACATATTTACGATAGTTGGGTTACTATAACACATGGGGATATTTACCATAACATTATATTAAACCACTTAGTAAGGAGTTACTATAATCTCATAAATTAACATAGTAATTATCATAACTCAAAGTGGCTACAGAATAAGTTATTCTGTAGCCAGCTACAGGATAGTAGTTCTATATATATATATATATATATATATATATATATATATATATATATATATATATATACTCACAGGTTTATTTTGATAAGCACGAACTGACGAGAGAGAGAGCGCAGCAGCCTTCATTTATTTTTCTATATATATATATATCGTTCTATTTATTAATGAATTTTATTCTATTTATACAAGTTGCTTTTCATGCTTAATCTAACAGGACAAACTGTTCGCTAGCATCGTCGTTCAATATTCCTAAATATCTTTACGCATTGAGTAATTTAACTTAGGCGTTTATTCGAGTCCACAGAACTGGGTCACCGGATTCACTTATCAAATCAAGTATATTTAAATTAAAAATTCCGAGAAACTCGTTTCGAAAATTTGACTTAGGCCAAAATCGCGGTGCTAAACGAGCTCGTAACATCAGAGGTGTTACATCTGCCTTTTTGCCCATTAATAAATCCACGGATAAAGAAATTGATCCATACCCTTGTCTTAATAGGGTAAAACCCGTCGGCTTTCGAGTACATGTCATCTCTAGGTGCAGGACATTCTCATCCTGTACATATGGATACCGTGAAGGTGTTGCTGCTATTGCTGTGGTGTTCATCCACGACAACCACTGATATTGCTATCTTAATTTAAGGACGGTTGACTACTTCCTCTGTATCGACTAGAATGAGGTTGGATTAGGCTATTCCAACTCTTTTTCCATTACACTCTATGTTATTGGTAATGATCTATTATCTCTTACTAGCATGATTTTCTAGTTGAACTTGATGGAAATTTTATTCTGCGCTACCATAGCTTACACGTTCCAACAATAATAAATCTAACCAAGAAACAAATCTTATATCAAATGTGCGTACAACCATCACGCCCCCGTGCCCCCAACGGAAGAAGCTCAAGGTGGCCAAGTACATGGTGCTCCTCGCTCCGCCGCCTCCCAACCCGATCTGCCCATCGCCGCCCACTAGAGTGTCACGTTTGACATGTTGTAAGCATATGTTTCAAGTGTTTCAGAGATATATTTGCAAGTGTTTCATATGGATATTGCAAAAGTATATCAAGATGTTGCATATGTTGCGATGTTTCAAAGGTATGTTGCAAATGTTTCATCTATTTTTTTTCAGACGTAAATTGTTAGTGTTTATCTGGATATTGCATATGTTTCGCACATATGTTGCAATTGTTTCATCTGGACATTGCATATGGGATCGAGTGTTGCACAATGCGCCTGAGAAGTGGAGGGGACACGAGCGCCCCGCCCCCCCCCCCCCCCCCCCCCCCCCGCCCAGTCTGGTGGTGCGGGCCTATGGGGCGCGTAAAATGCTTGTGCGGGTGGTGGCGTGCTGGCGTGAGCGTGGACGTGGAGTGTAGGCGCATGCGCAGGAAACAGAGTGCAGACACGGGCATCCGTTGAGACTTGCTGGCGCTAGCACTACTGTTTTTTTATTAACATAATCACCACGAATGCATAGTCCTGCACCCGTGCGTGCCCCTGCGACCACAAAAGAGGAAACCGGAAATCACATTCACGTCCTCTCGCAATTTACGGTAAAATAAGAAACCACAAAATAGCAATTGAAGATAAAATAGGAAAAATGCAAAATAGGACATCTAGAATTGTTCAGTCTTTGTTGATTCCACGGTTGTCCTGCCAATCTCCTTTCGAAGGCAACCCCGCTCCGGTTTCCTCGATGGAGTCAAGGAAATTTACAGAAAGAAATATGGAAAGAGAAAAAAAAAATACGGAAAGAGAACTTTTAGAAATAAGAATACAATTGTGGTTTTGATTTCAATGAGTTTCCCCTAATCGCGATCGCATGTCCTCGTCTACGGCTGTTTCCATTGTGGAGTTCACATGGCAGTGTAGCTGCCATCCTTGCACAAAAGCCGATATTACGCTGACAGTCTCCAATGGGAGCGCCGAACGTCCGCGTGGGCTACCATGAAGGACGACCGACAAGAAGTATGGTGTGTCGTCGGTGCGCAAGTAAGTTGCTCTTCAGGCTGTTCTGCCCCGTCCTCACCAACCTACACGAGGTCTTTCTCGGCACCAAGCTTGTTTTGTGATCTTCTCCATCGTACCTCTCGCCGTCGCCGACCTAAGGGACGATCTCAAATCCTGGCTGGATAATGCCAGCGGCCAGCGGCCAGCGGATGGCTGCGTAAGGCCAACATCCAGCATCGGCCGGCTAGCTGGCCTGTGGCACAGAGCGCACGGCTGTAGCCCACTGCCCGGCCAGCCAGCGGCCGGCTGCGTTAGTGGCCAGCATGACCAGCATCGGCCGAATGGCTTAGGAGTTAGGACAGGGCGGACGGCGGCAGCCCACGGCCAGGCTACGACCCTACTGAGGTTGGCAATACTACTTCAATTCTAATATAAATCTCGGTCAATTTGGGGAAAGAAAGAAAAAAAATAATGAAATTCTGTGTTTTGGCAGTTGAAACCTGTGATCTTAGTAGAATATGTTACTTTGTTGAATATGGATATTAAAGTGGATGGTGTCAAGTGCTGCAACTGGTGCAGACAAAAATGCTTCCTTTCTTATATATATCTGGTGATTCAGATTGTTTTTTATTTGCTTTATTCCAACACCAGTGCACCTATGTGGGGATTTTCATATTAGATTTCTGTTTTGAGGTTGTGACCGCCTAAGCGTTGGATTGACATATATTTTAAAGTGGACCTAAAAATCTTGCAAACTAACTACATGAATCTGTTGACATTGCATCACTCACATGGTACTACTCCAATAATCGACCACAATTGTTCCATTGGTGTGTGTGCTGAGTCTGATCAAGCACCATAGGAACAACAATACAATCATTTAAAAATTAGAACAAATTGTATACTTTTCTTTCGGAACAACAGTATAAACAATCATATTTGTGCAACTTGAATGTGGAAGATTGGGAATAGTAGACAGAAGATATGAATAAAATCAATGTATTTTATAATTCTGAACAAACTGACAACTTGACCTCTTAAAATACACCTTGTATATCACTGAAATACCTTTTTATTTCATATCCGACTTTGCACAGGATGGCCAAAAGATGTAAGAGACTTTTCAATCTAGATATTGGCTTATTATGATGGAAATTTCAGTAGACTTTTAATTCCTACCCCCTCAGTCCCGAACTATAAGTAATTCTAGCTTTCTTGGAGAATTCAAAGCATCTCAAGTTCGACAAAATTTATATGTTAAGATGATAACATTTATGATACCGACAAAGTATCATTAGATTTTTCATTAATTATATTTACATAGTATACCTATTTGATATTATAAATCTTTGTAATTCTCTCTATAATTTTGGTCAAACTTGAGATACTTTGACTCTCAAAGATTCTTGGAATGACCTATAATTTAGAATGGAGGGAGTACAAGTCTATCTTCAGCTTATAACAGACATGATTGTTATGGTATGAACTAGGTTGTTTCAATTTCACTATCAAAACTTAAATTATACTCTAATTGTTCGTGCTTCGTGAAGACTCTGTAAGAATGACGATTGTCTGCAAACAGAATGTTGCGAATATCACACTCAAAGGATTATTTTTTGGATAATAGTACAACATTACATTCAAACTTGAATTATCACGGTACTATTTTTGTTCCCATTGCAACTGAACTAGATGAAATCCCATAAGCACTATTTCCAAGTTTGAATACGTCATATAATTAAATCCATTGAGTAAATATGGAACATGATAATTGAAACTAGCTATATACTCCATTCAGTCCTGTAATATAGTATATTCTAGCATTCAAAATTTATCATGAGATATAAGGCATTCTAGAGGACAAAAGCCAATTTTGCATTAAACACTTTTCATTTATCAACCAATCACCATTAATCGCATTGACGATAGTGTCTGGTTAGGAAATAAAATAAGGGTAGATGCGTCTTTTACATTCTCTCTTGTCTTAAAATTCATAGAATGCACTACATTATAGAACAGATGGAGTATGTACTATAGAAGATTATTTCAACTATGAATCAAATATTATTTATTGACCGGTATACTTGGAAACAATTGCAATAAAATGAAACTATCAATTGAGATTGGTCTTATATAGACAAAACTTAACATTGCACTCGTACACAATAGCGAGACCCGGGTAGTAAGCTATGTGGCTATGCACACTTAACTTGGATGTCATTCATATAACATATCAGTGTGGGCTCTAGATTTTGCGAGGATTTCTAAATAAGAATTACTCGTTTGCAGGCACCTAATATGTTGCTATAACATATCAGTGTGGGCTCTAAATTTTCAAGTCTGCCAACAGCCTAGACATTGCTATGTTTAGCAATTTATTGTGAGAGATTGGGTTAAAGGGTGATGTAGTGTTATAGCTCGATTTAGGTAGTCTCATATGCCGTCTTGAGCATGGTGAAGCTGGTTTGGCACCTAGAGCAACCATTTAGTCATGTTGGGTGCTTTAAAATTCGTGCGCGTACTTATCTCGGGTTGGTTGGCGCCGTGTGCGCGGTCACCGCGCGGCCACCCCACGCCGCGCCCATGACCGCGTCCCGTGCTGGTCACCCCGTACCATCGCGCTTGGCCGGTCGGGCCGCCTAGGCTTGGCCGACGCTGGCCGCAGCGAGCCGCTGGCCCCGCTGCCCTGCTGCCCAGCCTCGCGCTGCGCTACCGTCATATCCGTCCACTGCTGCATCGCATCGCGACGCTGCCGCTGCCGCTGCGTCGCATCGTCGTCGCGTCTGCGCCTGTCTGTTGTACCCCTATGCCACTGCAGAGCGCATGTGGTTGAGCCGTCGTCGCCATGTCATTTAAGACACTGTGGCCGCGCGGGCCACGCCGGTCGGACACGCGCACCTATCGGCTAGCGCCGGCGCGTAGGTCTTCCGATCTCACCGTTTGTGTCCCGCCAAGGCGAGGACGAGCCGAGCCCACCTACCGCGCCCATCTCTCTCTTCCTGTCTTTCTTCCTCTGCTTTGCGCCGCCATCGAGTCGTGGTCACTGCGAGTCAGAGAGCGAGCACCTCTCATCAATTTCTCGTGCCCGCGTCTCTATCTTTACGTCCTCTTGCCGCCCGCCCCTACCCCACCTTGATTACGGCCAGGCCAAGCTCCAATTTTGGAGCTTTGCTCCCGTTGCCGTGCCATTAAGGCCCTAGCCCGCCTCATCGTGGCCAGCTCCAACCTCGCCATCTCGCATCGAATTGACCGCACCACTAGCCTGGCCTAGAACCCCTCTTCATCGTGCGTACGCTAGTCGTAGCCCTAGTGCCACCTCCACGCCGCTAGTCATAGCCGTGTTGCTGTGGTTCACCGTCGATCTCGCCGCGCGCTCGCGGCCATACTTGCTCAGGGTGTCTTCGGCCAGGACACCACCACAGGTAGGATCATGGGCGTCACTGATGCTTATGCATCACCTCTATTATCTGTTGTATGTTGTGGCTCACCAGAACGAGGTTGCCACCGCTGTAGGCCATCACCGTCGGGGAGTGCCCGCTCTGCTTCACCCCTGTTCGTGCAACCATCCGCCCATCGTCGCGCATCGGCCCATAGGTGAGCGTTGGTTCCCTAGCTAGCTCTGCAAGGGTCCCGGGTAGCCGATGTACCAGCCTAGTGACACCACCCGCCACGCCAGCGAGCGCGGGGCGTCTCGAGGACCTCTCCGGTGCGAAGGTGAAAAGATACGAGGGCTCCAGTTGCAAAGTCGCTGTCTATAGAAATAGTACGTGTAGTGTTCGTGCTATTGTCTGATAACGTGAGGGCATTTTTGCAAAAATGCAAGCAGTGCACGCGGGCTCCCCTGCTGCGGGCCGCCTCTACGCGTGGGCTGAAATCGGTTTACCATTTTCGGGCAAAATGGAAATAGCATTTCATTTTAATTCTGAGTTGAACTTTGGTAATTAATAGTAAAATAATGTAGATATCCAAAAAATGTCAAACAAATTTTGTTAGGTTCTTAAAATTGTGCTCTATCTATTTGTATATTTAGTTCATATAGGTGCTTGTTGATACCAGGAGCTATTAAATCATTCGAGAATGCTCAATATTATTAAGTTAATTATTGTAAGATTTTTTGTGGTAGATTGGTGATAGCTTTAACTCTGAAATTTCTATAGTAGCTTCATGGCATTATTAGGTGCTTGCTATAATTTTTGTAGCCCTAATATGGTAGCTAAATACCCATTAAGGCTTAATGAATAATGGCATGATATCGGTTTATAAAAATTAAGCACTTGTAGGGTGAGCTTGGAATCTATTTGGTAGAGATAGTGATTAGCTTAGTATCTTAGTCATTAGAGCTAGCTTAGTAGCTTAGGATGTGTATTCTTATTTTAAGAGTTGCTATTGCCAAAATACTAAGTGTTGCATCATCATTGCATGCATGTCGAGAACGAGTTGGTGGAGTTCGTACCCACCAGAGAGCAGGAGTATGAGGAGGTGATCGAGGAGTACGAGGAGGAGGTCCTCATACAGGAGGAAGCCCCACAACCACTGACTGACTCAGCTAACACCGTGCCTGCCCAAGGCAAGTCCCAGGTGCATAACCCTTATTTTGAGTGATCATATATATATATATGTGATGTGCACTTACGTTATAGGATTTATATTAAAACTACATGCATAGATAAACCTACCTATGAGTCCTACTAGCATAGGTCGAGTAGCTGCTATGCTTAGGCTATCAATAGTGTGAGTAACCTGTCGTTACTCACAATAGGTGATTATTATTACTCTCATGATAAAATGGTGAAAGGAAATGGAGACCAGACAAGGATATGGTACATGTATTGGTGGGTGTAATAGGTTGTGTCCCAGCGGCCAACTGGGGTATAGCTTGGTTATACTATTTTCCCTATCTGTATCGGTTAAGGACCATCCGTTGCTATGGATTCTAGTCAGGTCATAGACTTATTATCTTGAGTACATACTTGCTTATGGGAGCGGGAAGGCTCGTTGATCTCTTGTCATGAGTTCTGGCACTTTTCGGATCAACTGATTAGAGGCAGGGATGGTGGAGGTCTAAGCACCACACTGAGTCCGAGACTTAGGAGTGGGGGCTTGGAGTCTAAGTTTGGACGGGACCTGGACCCCTTGATAGGAGAGTGGTGGGTTGGTCTTGCTTGTGCCTAGGGTACAAGTGGGGTGTGTGTTTCAGGGTACCTAGCTAGGATACATTGGTGCATGAATTGCCGTGTGATACAGTATGACTTGTCCATGATCTAGCACCGTAGTAAGAACTGGAAGATGAAAGGGGATGAATAGATCTGATTGCTCAACTCTTGCTTGAAAGTAGAACAGGTGCTTACATAGAATGATTAGCTAATGAACTAATCATGACTGCTAATAAAATACATACATAAGGATTTACTACTAGTAATGCTTTTCACAAAAAGTAAACCTAGCAAACCATAAAGCTTATCATATCCTTTGGAGTCAGGAAATTATTCCCACTAGTAGGGTAAGTCTTGCGAGTACATTGTGTACTCAGGGTTTATTTACCCCTATTGTAGGTGCAGCTTGAGGAATGGCTGTTGTGTGGAGGATTCTTCTGGTGGGCACAGACGGTTCCTTGTATCTTATTGTTAGATGTTTATTTCAATTCCACTGTTTAAATTTCACACTCTAAATTGGGTATTGTAATAATGTATTTTCGAGAACTCTTGTTGAATGAAATGAACTAAGTATTGTAAACTCATACTCA
This sequence comes from Miscanthus floridulus, assembly GCF_019320115.1. Taxonomy (NCBI): domain Eukaryota; kingdom Viridiplantae; phylum Streptophyta; class Magnoliopsida; order Poales; family Poaceae; genus Miscanthus; species Miscanthus floridulus. The sequence goes on from NC_089581.1 coordinate 75,918,006, forward strand.
TTATTGGATCCTAGAAGAAAAACGTGAATTGTTCAAGTTCTCCCTTGGGGTGCTTAGTGTTTGGTGGAAGACGAGCACCTTAGGAAGCATGCTATTTTGGGCGGTTCTGCCATAAGGTGGTATCATAGCCAATAATGGGTTACGAGTTTCATAACTCTTTTCAAAACCTAAAAATTTGACCAACAAAAGCTTTGCGAAAAGTAGGATGCGATAAAATTATGTAAATAAGTATAAGCCCTAGTAATCTGGTCTATCTAGGATAGTGGCACTGGTTTTATCTAATCAATCTTCTATAGGTACACTAACTTATGCTGCATAAGAATTATTTAGCAAGCGGAAAGTGAGTGTGCAATGTGCCAAAATTTTTGTGAATACCGCTATATTCCGGCTTGAGTGAACGAGTAGGCCGATGCATGCATCATGAAAAGAGAATCTTGCTTAAACTAAACTTCCCCCACATGTATAATTTGGATTAGTGAATTGATAGGATAACCTAAAAGAATGCTTTAATAAAAGTCTTATCATTTCTCTAAGTCTCTTGTTCCTAATCTGGAGGGTTGTCCCTAATGGTTGGTTCTTATCTATTTATAGATGAACCTAAGGTCTAGTTAGGGGAGTACCAGCGCTGGGGCAGACCAGGGTGATAACGGTCATGGTGAGGACAATGGCAAGACCAATGGGGACAGTCATGAGGCCTCACTTCTGGCTCCTCCTCCACCACCACCACCTTTGATGACCCATGCAGAGATGATGGCGAAGGTGTTGACTGCTCGGCGTGAGTTAGCCTGTGCCTTGGAGATGCTTGCCTAGGCTATTGGTGGCTTCGCCTATGGAGGCCCCAGTGGCAACGATGGGAACGGGAGTGGTACCATTGTCTCAAGGGGCCCTATTCCTACTAGGACTTTCTAAAGACGCATCCACCCATGTTCACACCAACTGCTGAGCCTCTGGATGCTGAGCAGAAGTTTCAACTGCTCATAGTGACTGAAGAGCAGAAGGTGCACTTTGTTGCACAACAGCTTCTGAGGTCTGCTAGTGCATGGTGGGATACTTTCAATGCCACGTAGGCTGTGGACCACCGTGTGACTTGGCAGGAGTTTACCACTGCTTTCCATGAATACTATATTCCCACTGGTTTGCTGAACAGGAAGTCGACTAAGTTTCTGGATTTGAAGTAAGGGAGTATGACTGATGGATTATGTGAACAAGTTCAACCATCTTGCATAATATGCTAGGAGCCATGTAGACACTGATGAGAAGAAGAGGGATAGTTTCTATCGTGGCCTCTCTTGCATCTTGCAAAAGGAGCTATACACTAGGGGATATCAGACTTTTGGTGCTTTAATGAATATAGCCATTGCTATGGAGGGACTTCAGTGTGATTCCCAGGTGGAGTGGAAGTGCAAGCGAGTGATCACTGGATCTTCTAGTCACCCACAGGCTCAGAAGGTGGCATGTTTTTAGGAGGATGTCCTATCACTCTCTGGGTGGACAGCCGTCTCGCCAGACTCAACAAACACATCAGGCACCTCCCACTCAGTACCATACACCTACTCTATAGGTGCAATAGCAGCCTTAGGGACAGCAAGTTCTGCCTCATCAGGGATAGGGGAACAAGCCTGGTGCTTGTTTTAAGTGTGGCAAGGAGGGCCACTATGCTTGGGAGTGTCCACTAGAACTAGCTTGCATAGTCTTCCTAGCCTTCAGCCAATTCTCGTCTGGTCAAGAGGATGATTATCAAGAAGAAGGTGCCCATAAGCTGCTCTAGACAAGTCAACTTCACTGAGTTTGAGGAGATTTTGCAAAATGAACCTATGATGGCTGGTATGTTTACCATTCATTCCCACCCAGCATATGTGTTGTTTTATTCCTAGTGCATCACATTCATTCATGAGCATGGGGTTTGCATAGAGGCACAATATATCTGTTATGGCTATTCCTATTGCCTATAGAATCAGTACTCCAGGTGTGCAGTTGTGCGTTAATACTTGGATGGACACAGTCAGATTAGTGCTAGCCACTCACACTTACCGCTTCTAGTTCATGGTGCTGCCTGGGCAAGGTATAGATGCAATTCTGGGCATGAACTGGTTGCAATTTTATGGGGTAGTCTTGAACCTTAAGCAGAGAGTTATTGAGTTATGGCTTCCTTCTTCTAAGGATAGGATGTCTATTCTTATGCCCTCCTATCCTAGCCTTACTAGTTGTTGCTCATGTTGAAGCTTCTCTTGATCTTGCTTCTATTCCTGTGGTCTATGAGTTTTTCGGATGTCTTTCCTAAAGATCTACCTAGGTTGCCATCGGATAGGGACATGGAGTTTACTATTGAGCTAGAACCTAGCACTGCTCCTATTTCACAGTGATCCCTACCGCATGGCTCCTAAAGAACTAGAAGAAATGAAGAAGCAGTTAGAGGAATTATTGGAGAAGGGCTTTATCCATCCTAGTTCTTCACCATGGGGTTGCCTAGCTATTTTTGTGAAGAAGAAGGATGGCACTCTTTAGATGTGTGTGGATTATAGCCCTCTCAATGTGGTAACCATTAAGAACAAGTATCCTTTACCTCGTATTGATACTTTGTTCAATCAGTTGGCTAGGTGCAAAAGTGTTTTCAAAGATTGATCTTCGTTCTAGGTATCATCAAATTAAGATCCGTCCACAAGATATACCAAAGATAGCTTTCTCTACTAGGTATGGGCTGTATGAATACCTAGCCATGTCCTTTGGTCCTCACCAATGCTCCTACATTCTTCATGTATCTCATGAATTCAGTCTTCATGCTGGAGTTGGATAAGTTTGTAGTGGTGTTCATTGATGATATTTTGATATACTCCAAGAACAAAGAAGAGCATGCACAACATCTTCGGATAGTACTGACTTGATCAAGGGAACACAAGCTGTATGCTAAATTCAAGCAAGTGTGAGTTTTGGTTGGATCGAGTGTAGTTTTTGGGACCTGTTCTGACACCTGAGGGTATCTCTGTGGACCCAAGCAAGGTGTAGGATGTGTTAAATTGGAAGTCTCCAAAGTCAGTGCATCAGATTCATTAGTTCCTTGGTCTTGTTGGTTGTTATCGGCGCTTCATCCCTGACTTCTCCAAAATAGCCCAACCAATGACCAAGTTGCTCCAAAAAGATGTCAAGTTTGTATGGAGTCTGGCTTGTGAAGGAGCTTTCCAAGCCCTAAAGAAGTTTCTTCCCTCTGCTCTTGTTCTTGCCCAACCAAATATTGATAGGCCGTTTGATGTGTATTGTGATGCCTCTAGGACTAGACTAGGATGTGTGTTTATGCAGGATGAGCGTGTGATAGCTTATGCTTCATGCCAGCTAAAAAAGCACGAGGTGAATTATCCCACCCATGATTTAGAGCTAGCTGCTATGGTGCACACTCTAAAAATTTGGAGACATTATTTGTTGGGAAACAAAGTACACATTTTTATGGATCACAAGAGCCTCAAATATATTTTCACTCAGTCTGAGCTGAACTATGAGGCAATAGAGATGGCTAGAGCTAATCAAGGATTATAATTTGGAGATTCATTACCATCCTAGAAAAGCTAACGTGGTAGCTGATGCCTTAAGTTAGAAGTTGCATCAAGTTGAAGAAGAATCTTTGCCTCTCAACCATTCTGAGGTGTTAGCTCATATTGCTTTAGTCTCGGATTTACTTGAGCAAATCATTATAGAGCAGAGGCAAGATGTTTTGGAAATTCCGCATATCAAGGAGTTAATTGTCGAAGGGCATGGTCCTCATTTCAGTGTTGATGACCAAGGTGTAGTGAAGTTCAAGAATAGATTGGTTGTTCCCTCAAGTGATGAGCTTAGGAGAAAAATTTTAGACGAAGCTCACAACTCCAAATTATCCATTCATCCGGGAAGTCACAAGATGTATCATGATTTGCGTCACTTGTATTGGTGGCCAAATATGAAACAGGACATTACCAATACATCTTAGAATGTGACATTTGTGGAAGGGTTAAGGCGGACCATATGCGTATGCCAGGATTTTTACAGCCCTTGCCTATCCCTGTTTTGAAATGGGAGGATATTTCCATGGACTTTGTTGTGGGTTTGCCCCGCAAGGCAAAGGGGTATGACTCTATTTAGGTCACTATGGATTGCCTGACCAAGTCCACTCATTTCCTCCCAGTGGATACCAGATATTCAGCCAAGAAGTATGCCAAGTTGTATTTTAACCGGATTATGACCCTACATGGAGTTCCCCTTACTATCGTCTCTGTTAGAGGGTCAGTCTTTGTCTCTCGTTTCTAGGAGCAACTTTAGAAATGTCTTGGTACTAGTCTTCTCAGAAGTTCAGCCTATCATCCACAAACTGACGGTCAAATAGAAAGGGTCAACCAGGTACTTGAAGATATGTTGAGAGCTTGTCTCATCCCTTTTCCTGAAAAGTGGGACGAATGCTTGACTCTAGCTGCGTTTTCTAATAACAATAGTTATCAGGAAAGCATTTGAATAGCACCATTTGAGGCCCTATATGGCAAGAAATGTAGGACACCTCTTAATTGGGTTGAGGTGGGAGATCATGGTTTTTTGAGACCTGATTTTATCATAGAAGCTCGAGACCAAGTCAGTGTTATTCAAAGTCATTTGAAGACTGCTCAAAGTCATCAGAAGACTTATGCAGACAAGCAAAGAAGGCCCTTGCAATTTGAAGTTGGTGATCATGTGTATCTCAAAGTGTCTCCTATGAGAGGGGTGCATCGCTTTGGTGTTTGGGGAAAGCTAGCCCCTCGCTATGTTGGACCTTACAAGATTTTGGCCCGGTGTGGTTCTGTTGCCTACCGTATCATGCTCCTGGATATTTTGTCAGCAGTACATAATGTCTTTCATGTTTCCCAGTTAAAGAAATGTTTGTGGGTCCCCAATGAAGCTGTGGAAATTAAAGGACTTCCCCTCCAGCCTGACTTGTCTTATATTGAGCATCCTGTCAAGATCTTAGATGAAAAATAAAGAGTGACTAGGAACAATGTGGTAAAGTTTTATAAAGTTTAGTGGAAAAATCACTTGGAGGACAAAACAATGTGGGAGCAAGAAAGCTATATCTTGAAGCATTATCCCCACCTTCTTTCTAGTTCACCGAGGTAATTGTTTAAATTGAAATTTATTTCTTATCTCTTTTCCCACACTAGGCACATGAAATCTCGAGACGAGATTTTGTTTAAGGGTGGTAGAGCTGTAACACCCTCGGTGTTACCGCTTAAAAAACTTACTAAACTATGTCATGAGCATCATGTTTTTGTGATAATGCATGTGATAAAGTGTGTAGATCAATTTCCATAACTCAAAATGATCAATAAAAATGCTAAACAAAAGTTGATTCGATAGTTCATGCATATCAATTAGGGTTTGAAACTAATTTTTATTGAACAAAAATACTATAGAACATGTATGTGGCCCTTAAATAAAGTTTGAAGTGCAAACCTTGTAGATGACAATGAAATCCTTGCTGTAGAAAAATAATGTTACTAGCTGGTATTTCTCATAGTCTAGAAACAAAACTTGAAAACAAATCCAGCTCAAAAACTTAGAAATTTTCAAGTCTGCCAATAGCTAGATATTGCTATGTTTAGCAATTTATTGTGAGAGATTGGGTTAAAGGGTGGTGTAGTGTTATAGCTTGATTTGGTAGTCTCATATGCCATCTTGAGCATAGTGAAGCTAGTTTGGCTCCTGGAGCAACTGTTTAGTCATGTTGGGTGCAATAAAATTCGTGCGCATACTTGTCTCAGGTTGGTTGGTGCCGTGTGCGTGGTCACCGTGCGGCCACCCCACGCCGCGCCCATGACCACCTCCCATGTGGTAACCCTATATGCTTAGCTGGTCGGGCCGCCTAGGCTTGGCCACGGCCAGCCGCAGCAAGCCTGCTGGCCCCACGCCCTAATGCCCAGCCTCGCGCTACCTGCCATTGGTGCTGCCGCGGCTGTGCTATGCTACCATCGTATCCATCCACTGCTACCTCGCATCATGATGCTGCCACTGTCAGTCGCATCGTCATCGTGTCCGTGCCTATCCGCTGTACCCCTACACCACTACCGCATGCACATGGTCAAGCTGCCGTCGCCATGTCATTTAAGACACTACTGCCGCGCGGGCCACTGCTGGTTAGACACACACGCTTGTCGACTAGTGCTGGTGCATGGGTCTCCTGATCTCATTGCTCGCATCTCACCAAGGCGAGGACAAGCCAAGCCCACCTGCCGTGCCCATCTCTATCTTCCTCTCTTTCTCTCTTTCTTCCTCTACTTTCTGCCACCGTTGAGTTGCGGTCACGGTGAGTCAGAGGGCGAGCACCTCTCATCAATTCCTCATGGCCACATCTCTGCCTTTATGTCCTCTTGCCAACCGCCCCACCCCACCTTGATTATGGCTAGGCTGAGCTCCAATTTTGGAGCTTTGCACCCGTCACTGCCCCATTAAGGCCCAACCCGCCTCATCGTGGCCAGCCCCAACCTCGCCATCTTGCATCAAATTGATTGCACCACTAGACTCGCCTAGAATCCCTCTTCATTGTGTGCACGCTAGTTGCAGCCCTAGTGCCGCCTCCACACCGCTGTCATGACCATGTTGCCGTGGTTTGCCGTCGAACTCGTCGCGCGCACGTGGCCAGACTTGCTCGGGGCATCTCCAGCTAGGACACCACCATGGGTAGGATCATGGTGCATCACTGATGCTTACCCGTCACCTCTATTATCTGTTGTATGCTATGGCTCACTGAAACATGATTGCCGCCGCTGCAGGTCGCCGCCGCTGGTGAGAGCCCGCTCTGCTTCACCCCCGTTCGTGCAACCACCGCCTATCATTGCACGTCCACCCTTAGGTGAGCATCGGTTCCCTAGCTAGGTCTGCAAGGGTCCCGGGTGGCCGGCGTACCGCCTAGTGCCACCGCCCGCCACATCGGCGAGCATGGGGCATCTTGGGGACCTCTATGGTGCGAAGGTGAAAAGATACGAGGGCTTTGTTGTAAAGTCGTTGTCTATAGAAATAGTACGTGTAATGTTCGCGCTATTGTGTGATAATGCGAGGGCATTTTTGCAATAACGCAAGGCCTCCTCGCTTAGGCCGCGCCTCGCGTGGGCCGCGTTGGGCCAAAATTGGTTTACCTTTTTCAGGGAAAATAGAAATAGCTTTTTATTTTAATTCTGAGCTAAAATTTGGTAATTAATATAAAATTATGTAGATATCCAAAAATTGTGAAACAAATTTTGTTAGGTTCCTAAAATTGTGCTCTATTTGTTAGTGTATTTAGTTCATATATGTGCTTGTTGATACCAGGAGCTATTAAATCATTCGAGAATGCTCAATATTATTAAGTTAATTATTGTAAGATTTTTGTGGTAGATTAGTGATAGCTTTAACTCTGAATTTTCTATAGTAGCTTCATGGCATTATTATTTGTTTTCTGTAATTTTTGTAGCCCTAAAATAGACTAGTTAATATGGTAGCTAAATACCCATTAAGGCTAAATAAATAATGGCATGATATCGGTTTATAAAAATTAAGCACTTGTAGGGTGAGCTTGGAATCTATTTGGTAGAGATAATGATTAGCTTAGTATCTTAGTCATTAGAGCTAGCTTGGTAGCTTAGCATGTGTATTCTTATTTTAAGAGTTGCTGTTGCCAAAATACTAAGTGTTGCATCATCATTGCATGCATGTAGAGAACGAGTTGGTGGAGTTCATACCCACCGGAGGGCAGGAGTAGGAGGAGGTGATCGAGGAGTATGAGGAGGAGGTCCTTGAATAGGAGGAAGCCCTACAGCCACTAACCGACTCAGCTGACACCACGCCTACCCAAGGCAAGCCCCGGTGCATAACCCTTATTTTGAATGATCACTATATATATATATAATGTGCACTTACATTATGGGATTTATATTGAAACTACATGCATAGATAAACCTACCTATGAGTCCTACTAGCATAGGTCAAGTAGCTACTATGCTTAGGGTATCGGTAGCATGAGTAACCTACCGTTACTCACAATAGGTGATTATTATTACTCTCATGATAAAAAGGTGAAAGGAAATGGAGACCGGGCAAGGTTATGGTATGGGTATTGGTGTGTGTAATAGGTTGTGTCCCATGGCCAATGGGGCATCGCTTGGTTACACTATTTCCCTATCCATGTCTGTTAAGGACTGTTCATTGCCGTGGATTCTAGTCAGGTCACAGACTTATTATCCTAAGCACATACTTGCTTATGAGAGCGGGAAGGCTCATTGCTTTCTTGTCGTGGGGTCCGGCTCTTTCTGAACTGACTGATTGGTGGCAGGGATGGTGGAGGTCTAAGCACCACACTGAGTTCGAGACTTAGGAGTGGGGGCTTGGAGTCCAAGTTTGGACGGGGACCTAGACCCCTTGATAGGAGATTGGTGGGTTGGTCTTGCTTGTGCCTGGGGTACAAGGGCTTGTGTTTTGGGGTACCTAGCTAGGATACATTGGTTCGCAAATCACCTGTGTTATATGGTATGACTTGTCTATGATCTAGCACCATAGTAAAAATTGGAAGATGAAAGGGGATGAATGGATCTGATTACTCAACTCTTGCTTGAAAGTAGAACATGTGCTTACATAGAATGGTTAGCTAATGAACCAATCATGACTGCTAATAAAATACATACATAAGGATTCACTACTAGTAATGCTTTTCATAAAAAGGAAACCCAGCAAACCATAAAGCTTATCATATCCTTTGGAGTCAGGAAATTATTCCCAATAGTCAGGTAAGTCTTGCGAGTACATTGTGTACTCGGGGTTTATTTACCCCTGTTGCAGGTGCAGCTTGAGGAATGACTGTTGTGTGGAGGATTATTCTGGTGGGCACAGATAGATCCTTGTATCTTATCGTTAGATGTTTATTTCAATTCTGCTGTTTAAATTCCACACTCTGAACTTAGTATTGTAATAATGTATTTTCGAGAACTCTTGTTGTATGAAATGGACTAAGTATTATAAACTCATACTCATTATTGGATCCTAGAAGAAAAATGTGGATTGTTCGAGTTCTCCCTTAGGGGTGTGCTCAATGGAACCGTTTGATGTAGCTAGCTTTCGGGGTGCTTAGTGTCTTGTGGAAGACGAGCACCTCCGGAAGCGTGCTATTTCAGGTGGTTCTGCCATAGCTAGAGCGTTGCATAGTCCAAAAGACATCCTGCGATAAGCATATGTTCCATAGTGACAAGTAAAAGTAGTTTTGCTTTGGTCATCAGGATGGATCGGGATTTGATGATAGCCAGAATACCTATCAAGGAAACAAAAGAAAAAAATGCTTTGGAAGCCATTCCAACATCTCATCAATGAAGGCTAATGAGAAGTGATCTTTCTTTGTTGCCTTGTTATGTTTTCGGTAATTGTTGATGATCACTAACATCAATTATAAACCATCAACATAACCTATATTTATACTTAATTCCATCACCTAAACATAGGTATAGGGGTTGAAACTAATAAATTCCATGAGTTTTGGTGAATCTAGTGCTTTTAGTAGGGTTTATCCAGAAAACCGCCAAGGGGGACCTATTCGTCAAAGGAAATTATGGAATTCCATAGTGTAATCGATGTGGGAAGACTCTAGAAGACTCCAGAAGGTGAATCACCGAAGCGGAGCCTATGTCTCTAACATGTGGGGCCAATTAGGACCCACCTAGAGGCTGCCCTGACCTATGGGCCCTGCCATGTCAGCCTCCTGTTGTTATGTTGGTTCTCCACCACCTCCTAGGCTACATCTATGCCAACCTTTAAGTTGGCTTGATCCAAGGGCTCACGTTGGACACTTCGGCCTATATATATCAGCCCCTACCACCCTCCCTGGAGCCATCCTGAAACCCTAATTCATATCATGAGGATCAGAGCCAGCTATCAAGAGAAGATTAGTCCTCCATAGGATCTTGTCTTATAAATAATAGTGAGGTAGAGAGTGAGGGAAGAGTTTGGAGAGGTGCCGGCCTATCAGTGCTCTCTCTATAGCTTGTACCTTAGGTGGATTCAAGTTCTACCTGAGCTTGCATTTGAGATTTCTTTAGGTAATCAACTTCCGATTCAAGTAAGCATCTGATGTAGACAAGGCCTGATCTTTCCGATAGGTATGATAGTGTCGATTGGTGGAGACTCGACTGTTCACAATCTAGGCTTCGAACCAAGACTAATTTAGACCACCGCAACTATTACACCACTGCTCCATTGGTTATCAACCATGCGAACACGACTGACCTCGCTGAGAAGGCTTTCCTACAAGCGAATCGAGAACACAAGCAAGAATGGGATGAGCGCAATCTAAAATTGCAAATAAATATGAGGCTTATGATAACGAGAAGGAGTTCAAGTCTTTATTCAAAAGAACTAATCACCATAGGCGGACAAGATCAAGAACCAGGGCCCTAGTTCACAGCAAGCAGCCTTGGCGGCATAGCTTGCAGCAAAACTGACGTCTGTTTCATGAGGAAATCAAGAACTAAACAAAACCCCAAATCTTAAGGAGGGTGATGGTTGCTAATTGTAGAGCCCCGGATGTCACCCCACTGGACGTGCCCCCTAATGGGCTCTAAGACAATACATGGCCTAACGGACCAAAAGACGGTGTCGCAGCACCTGACAGATTCTAGATGCTGACTTGTTTCTTTGATTCCCGTTGATTCCAAAAGTCTTTTGACTGTGAGACCACTTGCATTGCCTTGCTTATCTAATTAGCTATCCATCCATATGTGGATCATCGAAAACTAGAGCCCGGATGCACCCGTGTGACCAGTTTTATGATAGACTAGGTCCTGGAACCCGAGATGGGCTGGAACTTGATTTGGGCCTCCACCTTGGTGACTCGAACCGGATGAGCTTTGGGCCTCCTTCTCGATTAGGACACCCTCGCTGACCCCCTCGTCCTTTATCTCCAAGCATGGTCATATGTATGGAGCTCATGTACCTTTTCATCCTCCCTTTCTTGATGAAAAGCCAGTCCTCGATGTCGACTATGCTTGAAACTGATCCTACACAACACAAAGGAGAACTGGGGTTGCGAAGACTAAAGGGAACTAAAATAATTATGAAGAAGGAACATGACCATGTTTCCAAGTTTTTAGCGTGTCATCTCACATAAAAATTTCAGCAAGCATGTAGACTCCATGATCTAAATGCACACGATGTATGTCAACACTATCCTACAAAAGATTAGAACTAACCAAAGACAATGCAGGAATAGATGGTCCTAGCAGACATAGGTAGCAACCAACAATGATCCCTCTTCTTGGAAGTGAACTTGTTTCTTTGAGGAACATGAGAAAATGTTTGTAATGTTATGGCTGCCCTCTAAACGATCATAATCTTGTACAACAAAAGGAGAATTCATAGTACTACGAACGTATACTCGATGTATCAAATATTGTCCTTCATTGTTATATTTACCAATAACATGATATGCGTGTTTAGAAAACCAAGGAAAATCAATATATTTAAAAAGGCTCTCCTCCAAACAATCTAGGTTACACAAAATATCAAATTCAATGTAACCCAAAGTATGTAAACAAGACAACAGTTTGAGCTCATCAGTTTTAGTAGCAATATGAATAACATGTTTATTTTCAACACAAGTGGTTGGTTCCAAAACATATAAAACTGAAGCATCATCAACTAATTCATCTTTATCACAAGGAACATCAAGCAAATTATCATAGGACAAAGATAAATCAAGAGAGGGTTCCACCAACAATTGCTCTATGATAGCATGGTTTGTGGAAAAAATTAGTACATTAAAGCAATTCTCACCTTCCGTGAGTGTAGCATCATGGGCATTACCTATGTTCTTAGCAGGAGTAATAGGTGCATTGTGAAGTGATGGTTCTGAATTTGCATATGAGGTTGTGAGCTCCTCATTTTCTTCCATGTCATCCTCTCACTTATGTACATTATCCTGCAGAAGGTTAGTCATAGCAAGAGGAATAACAACAAACTCTTCCTCTAAATAGTGCACCTTAGCATATGAAGTCAAAATAGGAGGTGGATTAACAAAGGTTTCTCACATAAGGAGTTTCATATCATTTCAAGTTTGAGGTTTATCAGAAGGATCTAAAGACTCCCATAAAGAAAAAGCAGAGTGTCGCAAAACACTAGATGCATTTTTTACCTTCCTCCTTAGGACACATATGTTATCTATGACGATTTCCCACTCCATGTACTCATCAGCACCTATACCATCATAAGTCGGTGGATACGAACAACCTATCACTATTAGAATCAAACAAGAAAACACACAAGTATGTATTTTCCTGATCAGCTACTATTGGATGTGGTCAAGGAGTAAAGTCACACACACTCTCAAGCGTCTTACCATGGTCTTACCAGTGTTCTTACCAAAGCAACAGGCGGTGCAATCGATCGCTGACTGTGATACCATTGTAGCTTGAGTGTAATAGTTGCAAGGTGAAACTGTACTTGGTTAGAAGAAAGTAGAGCTTGGACAGGCACAATATAGTAGCAAGGAATAGCAATATTCATAACTGAATAACAAAGCTGAATAAGTATCCCTAGTACTTGTCTTAGTTGCAGGCCTACTCACGTCCAAATACCAGATGTATCAAGTGATATGAACAGCAGGAATATGATTAGGAACAAGACAGAAATCAGCACACGCAAACAACTCAAATGGCGCTCTCTATGTGCTCCTCTAGATATTGTTCCACTTTTGCCCCTCTCTTTTTTTCTCTATTTTTGGGCTATCGTTGTTTTTTAGGATTCTTTGACTTTTTATTTTTATGTTTTTGATATTTTTTTCACTTAGGAGCACAAAAGAAGTAACCACAGAAAATATGAGCTTAAACAAGTGAAAGGCGTGGCCTGTGGGAAATTCAGAAGACGTGCTCAAAATTGACAAAAAGCTTGTGACCACAAAAAGAGGATCTTGTGACCAGTTTTTGGCCAAAATAAAATTTTCTGAACATGGCCGAGCCAGGGATGGATAGATCCAAAATTTTTTCTGATCGATTTTGATTTATGGAACATCAAAATCTGATTTTGTATGCAAAAGGTAGACCAGTTTTAAGAACTGACTCCGAATTAGAGGACAAAACAGGAACAATATGCGCAAAAGTTGCTGCGGTGGCTATGGATAGATGCAAACAGTGCAGATAAGTGTAACAAATTAGATGGCATGGACTATGGTTTGATGGATACAAAGGAAACACAACAAGACTTGAAGGTGTTCACGGATTATGATGAAAAACGAAGGGGAAAACACAAACTAGACTAAAAAATGATTTAAAACCAGCAACCAGAACTTGCCCTAGGACACAAACTCAACAACGCAGAACATAGACAAAATTGCACGGCACAACGAGGCTATAGGACAGAAAATATGTGGCGGTGTATAATTTTTTGGCTTTTTGTGGACTATAGGTAATGCAAAAACAGTAACAATCTAAAGGGGAAAACAAAGTTATACCTAACGTGCAATAAGGGCTCTGATACCACTTGATGTAGACAAGGCCCAATCTTCTTGTAACACCCTAGGTGTGTGGCTTCCACATTTGCACTTGCATTTCATGAACATGAGCATCATTCATCCATTCATTGAGCTTGTATTGCATGAAACATGTTTTTCGAAACATTGCAACATATCGTTATCTTTCATGTTTGTTGTTTTTATGAAATGAATAGTGTGCAAGACCCAAGTGCAACATGTGCAACTCACTTTAGTGAAACATAGTTAGTTAGTACTATTGCAACAAGATCATGAAACATGTGAAACATGACTATGAAACAAATGTAACATTTCCTTGGTTTTTCCTTAGTTTCAGTACATACAATGCTTGATTCTTGTGTGACCAATGTGTGGTGTGGCTAACAATTCTCTTAAGTAACTTAGTTACACTTAGAATGTCATTTGGAACATTGTTCATGTTGATCATGTTGCCTAATTATGATTTCAATAGTGGTTTGACTTGTTTTGACTCCTGAACTCTTTTGTTTGACTGATTTAAAAAGAGTAGCTTAGAGTGTTTGCATGTCTGAGCAATCTAAAGCAAAGTTGTAGCAAATTTTATAAGGAACAAACTTTGTTTAGAAGCCAAGTCATGAAAATGTGCACAACATGCTCAAAAAGGTCCCACAAGTCAGTTTTGGGGTTGTATTCGACACTTAGAATTTTTCTAAGTATAAAGGCTGGATTTCAGTTTCATGTACCCAACTGTTCACCTTGTAGCTCCCAAACAAAGCTGAATTAGCTTGAGCTCCAATTGGCAAAGTGGAATATCTCACTTAGTATTCCAATTTTGTCAACTAAGCCATGAACTGAATCAGCACGGTTTAGAAGTTATGGATCGATGTTTTTGCTCTGTCATTCATCACCTTGGGCTCTGAATCATGAAGTTCAGGCCGGTACAGTGGCTGACCGGCCACAGGCTGTTGCCGCCGCGTGGCCACCACGCGCTCGGCTGGCCTTGACCGCGCTGCGTGCTAGCCGGCGTGAAGAGGAGGACGCCTGTTGCCTCTCCGCTCGCTCTCAGTCGTTTCTTTCCTCTCGTGCGTGACCGTAGCACAGAAAAGAACAAGCCGCCGCCGTCGCCATTGGCTCCGCCGAGCTTGTGCCTGCTCGCCGCCGCACCACAGCTAGCTAACTCCTGCCCAAAGCTCCGCTGTGTCCTCTTCTACCTCCTCCACCTCTTAGCTAAGCCTATTGAGTCGAGGTGAGGGCACATTGGCCACTTCCGCCGCCACCGCCATGAGCGTGACCTCGCCAGAGTTTGAGGCCACCATGGTCGGGGTAGCTAGGATCCCTCTCGTCCTCGTTTCTTGCTTCCTTTAGTTTCCCCACGTGCCCTAGGAGCTCGAACTAAGCTTAGCCGTGCCCTACACGGCCGGACATTGCTAGAGCGTTGCCGGATTCCTCCGTCGTCTGCCATGTACGTCGCCGTCGGTGTTCGCGTTCGGTAGAGGTGGAGGTGAGGGCATAGATAGGTGCGCATCATTGTGGGGAGCACGCCGGTGCCTTCGGTGTCACCGGAGGAGCCACCGTCGGCGTGCTTCACCATTGCCGCGCCGTCGCAAGCCGCCTCCCCTGTTCTGTGTCGCTGACAAGTGGGCTCGACTGACACGCGGGTCCCACGCGTCAGTGATAGTTTAGTTGTAGGATAGTTCAAATTTGTAGATTTGAATGATATTTTGTGAATTTTGTATCTCCAAATTGGTAGATCCAAATGGTGTGATTCAAATTTTGGTGGAATCACAGTGAAGTCTAGTATTTAAGAAAAATATGACATGAGCACTTGAATTGGAAATTTTGGATGAATAAAATAGGAACTTGAAATGTGTTTTTAAATGCATGCAAACTTGTTTAAATTATATCTTGAGTTTCTGTGATCCAAAAACTATGAAATTTTGTGGGTAAGCTATTCTTGCTTAGTAGAAGCTCTGGTAAAAATTTGAGAGTCATTGCATGTATGGTTTTTGAGTTATAGATTTTCCTTTTATCATTGATTGATACTTGTGTAAATTTTTGTAAATTATCTAGGAATCCTATGACCATGAAACTTTGTGGGTAGCATCCTAGTACCTTAAGGATGCTAGGAAAAATATGAAATCTAGTTGCTTGACACTTTTCACTAAGGTTTCCTAATTATGTCATTTTAAGCCATTATGTCTTATCATTTTTGTGTAGGCTGTTATACTTGCTCAAATGGTGTGAAATTTTTATAGGGGTCTACTTAGAGCATGTAGTACCTACTGTAATTTTTGTAGATTTAATGGTGTAGTTTTCATATATGTTTACCATTTCCTCTAATTAATTAAATAAATTAAGAAAGGTATTAAAAGAAATGTTTTGGTGATGAACACCCTACTTTCTGGTGTTCTTGTGATATGTGTAATATGTGAGTAAAGTTAGTTTGGTCCAATTATGTGTTTACATCATAAGTTAATAATTATTTTTGTTTGCATTATGTCCTTCTGGATAGTTCTGGGGACTTCATAAAGTTCCCCATGATCATTGGCATTTTCTGTCAATGGGATGAATACAAAAGTTGTAGATAATTTATGTATCTAGCTTCTGTCAAAATTTGATGGCATTTGGCCTAATAGTTTAGGAACTACAGCTGTTCAAAAGTTAGGTTCCAGTTTTGCCTACTCTCTGTCTTGTGAAGACAGAGTTCTGTTAATTAAAGAATTCGACCTGGTAAAGGTTAGAATCATGCTTTGAGATCTAAAAATGAATTGTATACAATTTCATAAGCTTTCCAAATTGTCTTGTTGCATGTCATTTGGAATTGTAGATCTTCAGTTATTGTCAAATTACTATACCGCTATATAGTCTCTACTTTGCTGAAATACAAATCCTTGAGTGTATACCTTGTTGCAATGTTCTCGTTAATTGTTTAGGGGCTAGCATAACTTCAGAACATGCTTAGGTGTAGGTGCTAGGTCCTTAACTGAAGATGAGCAATTGTACATTAGGTTGTATAAACTTGGTAAGTTAAAGTGATTTGAATAGAGCTTAAGTGGAATATGCGGACTGCAGTGAGCATGTGCATTCCCTGAGCATCCCTAACTTCGTTCATGTGTATCCATGATATTTATCGTGCGCATACATGCAATAGGTGTGCCGGAGGGAGTGACGCTGCTGGAATTCGAGGGAGCCAACCTGGAGGAGGAGCCCGAGGTGCAGGAAGCCGACGAAGCAGCCGCCGAGGAAGAGTTGCCCGAGTGCCCTGACCACCGTCCTTCCTCTTTCCTGAAAGGCAAGCCCCAGAGCATATTAAGCCTCCCATGTTTTTATAAATACATTGAGTATCTTTTATTCGTTGGTGCTACATTAAGTATAGGAATTGGTTGGAACCAATTGTTGCATTATATATCCATCCTTGTCCAGATATCGCACTAGAATCTATTTAAGTTCAGGAACGGGTTAAATGCTTAGCCATGCTTAGTGCGGTAGAAGTCAGGTGATTTCCTATCACCTGCAAGCTTTAGGATGAGGTGGATCACGGTTGGCTATATTTGCTATCGTGGAAAAGAACCATGTTGATAATGAATTAAGACTGGGCGGAGTCTTGT
The DNA here is from genome assembly GCF_019320115.1 of Miscanthus floridulus. Classification (NCBI taxonomy): domain Eukaryota; kingdom Viridiplantae; phylum Streptophyta; class Magnoliopsida; order Poales; family Poaceae; genus Miscanthus; species Miscanthus floridulus. The sequence goes on from NC_089581.1 coordinate 75,935,058, forward strand.
GTAGGTTTGGACATAGTGACTTCGTCTGAGTCGTTTAAGGACCGATACGTTGTACGTTCCTTATGTCATGTTGAACGTAGCCTAACACTTAGCTAGCCAGATAAGTCGTTCTGACCGCAAAGCCTAGTAGCTTGATTCAGGCCGGGGACATGAGTGGGGGTCCGCAATCTGGATGGAAGTAAGGATGTGTAGGGAGCCATTGGCGTAAGCCCAAGGATGAGTTAAGTCACTGAGCACTCATGGCAGAGTGGTTCTCTGATTTTGTGACACTGTTCGGACTCGCGACTTCTGAATTGTACCAATGGTGACTTGTTTATGACCCTAATAGGGGAAGCAAGGTTTGTGTTAGGAATACCCCTCCAGCTAGATAGGAATCGATTTGAATCGCCGTCTCTCCCGGATAGTGAGAACTTGACTGAGCAGCGGCAACATAGATTCAATTAATTTAACGATATGGTTAAATGGATGATGATGATAATGTTGCCATGATTTATACCTGATATGGTTATTCATGTTTGCATCTTAATTAAATGATTGCTTAGTACAGGTGCTAATATAGATGATAGGTTAATGGCTAAAAGTCACTGCTAGTTCAGGTTAAGAGTTGATCATTATTACTTATGCTTTTCCACAAAAAGAAAGTGTCAGCCAGATCCCCTAAATTAAGCTATGCATAATCCTTGGTGTCATTTGTTTTGGTTTTTGACGGGTAAGTCTAGCTGAGTACATTCTCATACTCAGGGTTTATTCCCTCTTGTTGCAGATGACCTTCTATATCAGGGATTCTGTAAGTATTGTCTCCACCCGGTGGGTGATGAAGACTAGATCATGGGCATGATCTCTGTTTCTTATATCTAAATGCTTTTGCGGGTTGTGATCAGTGAACCAGTATTTGTAGTTGAACTCGGGTGTGTAAGTTAAACTAATAGCTTCCGCGTACTTTACAAGACTTGTTTTGTAATAACGATGACTCTGAGGTGTTGTAACCTATTTGCAACCGTCTGCAAAATGTTGTAACGTACGATATGTTATGTTGAATTACTATGATCTTGGTTGTATGCAAGTTGGTTTGAAATCCTTCGAGATTTCAGTTGACTACCGGGTTTATATGGGCTCGAGTGTGAGAATTTGATCATTTTCGGCGATTGTTTTTGTACTTGTGCTCTTATAAATTGGTCGGTTCTGTGACAGCTGGCATCAGAGCTAGATTCAACACTAAACATGTCATATGGGTATTTAAAACAAAAGCTTTTGTTGTGAAAACAGGTTTTCCAACTTATAGTTATATAAGTGTTCAAAAATCAAAATTTTTATGGTGTACTGGTGATCACATCCCTTGTAGCCCACTTAAGGACTTCTAGGTGGCTTATATATAATTACTAACTTGGGGAAATTGATTGTTTCTATTTCGTCGTCCATGCGGCGTGATATTGCATGGGTGCCATTCGCTTGAATGGTAATGTATGGATCAATTGCCTCTACGCTAAGGTAAGTGTGAGTTGCGAGAGCATGACTGTCCAATCGTCGGTCTAGGGGAGAGCTAGTTATGGTTATTGGAGTATTTACATGTTGCATACATGTATATATGAAGGTACTTACTTGTGGGTACATCTGTTGGGTAGTTTGGATACCGAAGTATATATATCTGGGGATGTATATATGGAGAGTATCTTAGTTACTACTTGTGTTATTAGCATTATATCTTGTTGGGTTGGGCTGCAATGAAGTTTTCTGTAGGTACGCTAACAACGCACCGTGTAGATCGACTAGTTACCGCTAATTGAGAGAACGTATGTATGCCACCGTATATTCCGCTAAAACTTGAATTTTCTTAGGTTTGTGAGGACGTACGGAATGAGCATGCATCATATTCACTCATTGGCATTCATATTGCATTACTCCCTCCCTTATAATTGCTTATCCCAAGTATTAAGTTCAATCTCTCAGCAAAGATATTCCTCTCACATGAGTTGAATCCCTTTTTGATATAGATGGCCGTGCCCATGTTTCCTACTGGTAGCAGCACCTTTTTGGACCAGTTCGGTACTCCCACCTTGCTCTGGAGGGTGCTCAGTTCTGTTGGGTACCCGGAGGCACCCCGCTACACGTGGAGGTAGGCGGTACCATTGGGAGATGTACCGTGGTATGTCAGTGACCTTTATAGTGCCACAAAACCCCACAAGACCGTTGTGGCATGGGTGGAGCATTGAGACTGATGGGCAAAGCCCATGGGAAGTCGCTTAGGTTGCTGCCCTTGATGTGCTAATGGATATAGCACAGAGCTTTGGGGATGAGTTAGTGGGTGGACCTAGCTTCATCCATTCCCCGAGTGGCTCCTACTGAGGCTGAGTGGACTCAGGACATTGGCCAGGCCTTGGTTTGAGGCCATGGCGAACTGTGTGTAGAGCGACAATGCTGGAATGAAGTGCTATGATGGCTGTCTTGAAGCTTTGTTGAGTCAGGCAAAACACCCTTTCCTAGTGTGCTAGATGAAGCTGGTAAGGCAATGGCAGCCCAGCACAAGTTCAGGTTGCAGTGCCCATAGATATCGCCGTAGGGGAATGCATGTGGGAGAGCTCAGCAAGAAGTTGATGAGATTCGTGGTATTGCAAATTATCGCCTGCAACAGTGGGGTCAAACCGCATGCGAGAGAGACGAGCTTCACAACCAGCTGATGAACCTCACTATTGAGAGAGATGAGGTAGCACAAGAGTTGGATCATGTGACCCATCATAGAGATGCAGCTTTAGAGTTAGCAGAAGAAAGATGTCAGGGTTGGATTATGGCTAACCAAAATGCTTTCCATAGGGAGCAAGAACTCCAAGAACAGCTTGAAGAGCTTTAGGTTGAGCACCATTAACTGAACAACCATCTATTTCCTATTCCTCACCCCATACTGAGGTATCCGAATGTGGATGGAACCTCAAGTGATTAAGGCCGATGAGGAAGAAGAGGACGTGCAGATGGATGATAATGCAACTGAACCTGCAGATGAAGAAGAAGAGGAAGACCCAGAAGAAGTCCAAGGTGTCTCCGATGTGGACAGCGATCACTTTGATGAGTAGTTAGTTAGCAAGTTTCATTAGTTTAAGCTTTTGTAGTCATTGATGTAATGGACTTAAGTACGATGACTGATGTTGGATGTACCTTTTTAATTCAAACTTGGCATGTAATGTACTTTAATTCGCTCCCTTCGGGATGCGTACCTTGATGGTTAAGTTTAAAACTTGTCATGTTGGAATGCACTGTGTATGGCGCTAGTAAGCTAATTGATGATGTGGCGATTGGAGATTGAATTATTGCCTCTGTTTATTGTATGAAGTTTTCATTCTCGCCAGTAAATTCAGTTTGGCACAATTACATTGTTCCTCTCCAATGTTCTAACATCATCAATAATTATTGGTTGCGCATGGTTGTAGATGCCTCATACTCGTTCCACTAGTGCGGCTGGTGATGATGATGACCTTCCACTGCCACCACCACCAATAGAATTGATGGCAATTCTTGTGGAAGGACAGCGCACTATGGCTGAGGCTCTCCACACGATTGCAAATCATGATGGTCGTGGTGCACGCCAAAGACTGGAACCAAATCAATATAGTGTCTTCAAAGATTTCCTTGACATGAAACCCCCGATCTTCAAGGAGGCTGAGGAGCCCCTACAAGCTGATGAGTGGTTGAATACTCTCGAGCAGAAGTTCTATCTGCTCTGCTTGACTGAGGTGCTGAAGACTGAGTATGCATCTCACCAACTGCATGGGCCAGCCGGTATTTGGTGTAGTCATCATCGGTCCACTATGCCCGCTAATGCCCAAATCACTTGGGATCAGTTCAAGTCTGCTTTTAGGGGAAATTATATTCCTCCTGGTCTCATGGCAATCAAGCATATAGAGTTCATGAAGCTAACCTAGGGGAACAAGAGCTTGAATGAATACCTGCAGGCTTTCAATAATCTTGCAAGGTATGCTACTGAGTTTGTTGACACTGATGCCAAAAAGATTGCTAGTTTCAAGCGAGGACTTAGCCCCAAATTGATGAAGACCATGAGAAATTGCAAGTGTGCTCATTTTAATGAGTTTGTGAGTGATGCTTTATCATAAGAGAACAACAATGCTATGTATGCTGCTTTGAAAAGTTGTAAGAGGGCCTATGAGGCGGGTGCCTCACAATCCAAGGCTCCTGTCGCACAGAGGGCTCCATTCCATCCTCCAGCATCAGCCGCTAAGTTCCGCCCACCGATGAAGAAAAATCTAGGCAAGACTAGGTTTCACAAGGGGTTTATGGTTGCTCTTCCTAAGGGCACTACTAGTCAAGGCAGTTCCAATGTTCCACCAAGCAACATGCCATGCTTGAACTGCAATAAGCCAGGCCACTGGTCGAGGAAGTGTCCTTACCCCAAGAAGAATAACTACCAAGGTGGCTATCAGGGGCTGGTGAACCACACTAATATTACTAATATTCCTTCAGGAGAGGTAGTAACTGCTGGTAAGTTCCTGGTTGATCAACACCCCATAGTTGTACTATTTGATTCGGGTGCTTCGCATTCTTTTATTAGTCCAACATTTGCATCCAAGTTTATGCAGAAAACATACACTGTTGAGGGTGAGGGTTATTGCATTAGGGCTGCTAGTGGTATTATCCCAACCAAGCTGGTAGTTGGGGACGTACAATTTGAGATAGAGGGGCAAAGTTATCAGGTTGATCTAGTGGTTTTACCGGGGCTGGGTATCGATGTGATATTGGGAATGAACTGGATGAGCGGTCATGGAGTGCTTATTGATACATCGACTAGAGTAGTCATGCTCAGAGATCCAGGTAATTAGGAGGGTTTTCTAGTATAGCTACCCAGGGACAGTCAATCTTTCTTGCACGACTAATGCGGTGCAAGCAAAGTCTTTGGCAGATATCCCTGTCGTGTGTGACTTTCCAGATGTTTTTCCCGATGATTTGCCTAGATTGCCCCTAGATCGAGATGTGGAGTTCAAGATAGAGTTGCTTCCTAGTACAAGCGCCCATATCTAGAAGACCTTATAGGATGCCTCCCAATGAACTAGCCAAACTTAAGACCCAGTTGAATGAACTTCTAAAGAAAGGCCTTATCCATCCTAGTTCATCTCCGTGGGGGTGCCCAAGCTATCTTTGTAAAGAAGAAGGATCAATCACTATGCATGTGTGTAGACTATAGACCCTTGAATGTAGTTACAATCAAGAATAAGTACCCTCTGCCACGCATAGATATCTTATTTGATCAGTTGTCTAAAGCAAAAGTCTTTTCCAAGATTGATTTGAGATCTGGTTATCATCAAATCAAAATTCGGCCTAAGGATGTTCCAAAAACTGCATTCTCTACAAGATATGGTCTGTATGAGTACCTTGTTATGTCTTTTGGATTGACCAATGCCCCCGCACATTTTATGTATCTGATGAATTCGGTGTTTATGCCCGAGTTGGACAAATTTGTGGTGGTATTTATAGATGATATCATGGTTTATTCGGAGAATGAAGAAGATCATGTTGAACATTTGTGAGTGGTTCTCACTAGGTTGCGAGAACACAACTTTATGCAAAGTTTAGCAAGTGTGAATTCTAGCTTCATGAGGTACCTTTTCTTGGACACGTGTTGTCCGATGGTGGAATTATGGTTGATCCCACCAAGGTGCAAGAAGTGTTGAACTAGAAGGCTCCAATCTCGGTGCACGAGGTTCGGAGTTTTCTGGGGTTGGCTGGCTATTATCGTCGCTTCATCCTAGATTTCTCTAAAATAGCCAAGCCTATGACTCGGTTGCTGCAAAAAGACATGAAGTTTGTCTGGACTTCCGAGTGTGATGTGGCTTTCCACACCCTGTGAACTATCCTAACGTTGGCTCCGGTTTTGGCACAACCGGATATTGAGAAACCCTTTGATGTGTTCTGCGATGCATCAGGTATAGGTTTAGGAGGTGTTCTTATGCAAGAGGGTAGAGTCATTGCTTATACCTCCCATCAACTTTGGATGCATGAAGTGAATTATCCAACTCATGACTTGGAACTCGCTGCAGTTGTTCATGCTTTGAAGGCCTAGAGACATTATTTGCTTAGCAATGTGTGCAACATCTACACTGATCATAAAAGTCTTAAGTACATCTTCACTCAACCAGAGTTGAACATGCACCAGAGAAGGTGGCTCGAGTTAATCAAGGATTATAACCTCCAAGTGCACTATCACCCTGGCAAGGCAAACGTCGTAGCGGATGCCTTAAGTAGGAAATCTCATTGCCACTCTTTGATTGAAAGTGACGTCCATTTGTCAAAACTCCTTCATCCTGTAGTCCTTTACAACATCACTATCAGTTGTACTCTATAGAGTCGAATTATCGAGCTACAGAAGACAGATGTAGGTGTGTTCCACATCAAGCGCAAGATGAAAGAGCAAGAAACCAAACATTTTTGAGTAGATGAGGATGGCGTGCTATGGTTCAAGGATAGGTTGGTGGTTCTGAAGGACAGAGAGCTTAGAAATCAAATCATATCCGAAGCCCATTCCTATAAATTATCTATTCATCCTGGAAGTAGCAAAATGTATCATGATTTGAAGCCTCACTTTTGGTGGACCAAAATGAAGAAAGCGATAGCCGCTTATGTGGCTAGGTGTGACACTTGTTGTTGAGTCAAAGCTGTGCACATGAAAGCTGGATTACTTTAGCCACTCTCTATTCTAGGTTGGAAATGGGAGGAGATAAGTATGGATTTTATAGTTGGACTTCCTACTATGCAGAGGAATTTTAACTCCATTTGGGTGATTGTAGACCGTCTGACGAAGTCTGCACACTTCATTCCTGTCCGCATAGATTTCCATCCAACTGACTATGCGGAGTTGTATTTTAATCAGATAGTCCGACTTCATGGATACCTCATACTATTGTCTCGGATAGAGGACCACAGTTCACTGCTCAGCTTTTGGGAGCACTTACACTGGATTATTATGAACTAAGTTAGTAAGAAGTTCTGCCTATCATCCTCAAACCAATGGACAAACTAAATGAGTGAATCAAATCTTAGAAGATATGTTGAGAGCTTGTGTCATCTCGGCTAAGGGTTCATAGGGAAAAATGGTTGCCCCTAGCTGAATTCTTGTACAATAATAGTTATCAAGAGAGTATCAAGATGGCGTCGTTTGAAGCTTTGTATGGCCGAAAGTGTAGAACCCCATTGAATTGGGTAGAAGCCGGTGAAAGGAGATATTATGGAATTGATTTTGTTCAAGAAGCCGAAGAACAAGTCCGTACTATCCAAACCCACATGGCCGCAGCTCAAGCTAGGCAGAAAAGTTATGCTGATCGACGTAGAAAACCTATTGAGTTTGAAGTTGGAGACTTCGTTTATCTGAAAGTCTCACCTATGAAGAGTATCCAACGCTTTGGTGTGAAGCGAAAGCTTGTGCCAAGATATGTTGGTCCGTTTGAAATCATTGGACAAAGTGGTAAGGTAGCGTACAAGATCCAAGTTACCTCCTGAGATGAGTGCTATCTTTAATGTCTTTCATGTATCCCAATTGAAGAAATGTCTTCGCATCCCTGAAGAGAGAGTTCCACTGGGGGATATCGAGTTAAAATCTGATTTGACTTTTGAAGAAAAGCCGGTTCGAGTGATTGACACTCGTGAGCGAGTGACTCAGAGTTGGGTGGTCAAGTTTTACAAAGTCATATGGAGTAATCAAGGTAGTGAACGCGATGCAACATGGGAAAGAGAAGATTATTTGAGGGACGGTTATAAGGAATTCTATCAACAATGGTACGCTTTTCAAATCTCAGGATGAGATTTTTATAAGGGGAAGGGCTATAACACCCTATGTGTTTGGCTTCCACATTTGCACTTGCATTTCATGCACATGAGCATCATTCATCCATTCATGAGCTTGTATTGCATGAAACATGTTTTTGAAACATTGCACCATATCGTTATCTTTCATGTGTGTTGTTTTTATGAAATGAATAGTGTGTAACACCCAAGTGCAACATGTGCAACTCACTTTAGTGAAACATAGTTAGTTAGTACTATGCAACAAGATCATGAAACATGTGAAACATGACTATGAAACAAATGTAACATTTCCTTGGTTTTTCCTTGTTTCAGTACATACAATGCTTGATTCTTGTGTGACCAATGTGTGGTGTGGCTAACAATTCTCTTAAGTAACTTAGTTACACTTAGAATGTCATTTGGAACATTGTTCATGTTGATCATGTTGCCTAATTATGATTTCAAATAGTGGTTTGACTTGTTTTGACTCCTGAACTCTTTTGTTTGACTATTTAAAAGAGTAGCTTAGAGTGTTTGCATGTTTGAGCAATCTAAAGCAAAGTTGTAGCAAATTTTATAAGGAACAAACTTTGTTTAGAAGCCAAGTCATGAAAATGTGCACAACATGCTCAAAAAGGTCCCACAAGTCAGTTTTGGGGTTGTATTCGACACTTAGAATTTTTTCTAAGTATAAAGGCTGGATTTTAGTTTCATGTACCCAACTTGTTCACCTTGTAGATCCCAAACAAAGCCAAATTAGCTCGAGCTCCAATTGGCAAAGTGGAAGATCTCACTTAGTACTCCAACTTTGTCAACTAAGCCATGAACTGAATCAACACGATTTAGAAGTTATGGATCGATGTTTTTGCTGTATCAGTCATCACCTTGGGCTCTGAATCATGAAGTTTAGGCCGGCACAGTGGCCGATGTGGCTGCCATGTGCTTGGCTAGCCCTGACTATGTTGCGCGTTGGCCGGCATGAAGAGGAGGACGCCTGTTGCCTCTCTACTCGCTCTCAGTCGTTTCTTTCCTCTCGCGCGCGACCGTAGCACAGAAAAGAACAAGCCGCCACCGTTGCCATTGGCTCCGCCAAGCTTGCGCCTGCTCGCCGTGGCACCATAGCCAGCTAACTCCTGCCTAAAGCTCCACCATGTCCTCCTCTACCTCCTCCACCTCTTAGCCGAGCCTATTAAGTCAAGGTGAGGGCACATTGGCCACTTCCGCCGTCATCGCCATGAGCGTGACCTCGCCAGAGTTCGAGGCCGCCATGGTCGAGGTAGCTAGGATCCCTCTTGTCCTTGTTTCTTGCTTCCTTCAGTTTCCCCACGTGCCCTAGGAGCTCGTACTGAGCTTAGCCACACCCTACACGGCCGGACGTTGCTGGAGCGTCACCGGATGTCGCAGAACTGACCAATTTATAAGAGTACAAGTACAATGGCAGCCCGCAAGCGGTCGCACTGTCATACTTGAACTCATATAAACCCGG